>NW_027125668.1:0-83233 GCF_024489055.1 Chanodichthys erythropterus
CCAAGACTATTCAAAACTCCAACTGTCAAAATTCAAATTTTGACAGTTGGAAGAAACCCATCAGACTCTATTAGGTGCCATTCTATGTACTATTTCTAATCCATTGAGACTCATTCAAATTTCCATTCTATCTAATATGTCTTTATCTATCTATCTATCTATCTATCTATCTATCTATCTATCTATTTCTCTTTCTAATCTATCTATCTATCTATCTATCTATCTATTTCTCTTTCTTTCTAATCTGTCTATCTATCTATCTATTTCTCTTTCTAATCTATCCATCTATCTATCTATCTATCTATCTATCTACCCCCCCCCCCCCCCCCCCTATCTATATCAAACTAAATCTATCTATCTATCTATTTCTCTCTCTCTTTAATCTATCTATCTCTATCTATCTACTCAAACTAAATCTATCTATCTATCTATCTATCTATCCCTTCTCATCTATCTATCAATCTATCTTTCTTTCTTCTCATCTATCACTTTTCATCTATCTATCTATCACTTCTCATCTATCTCTCTCTCTCTCTCTCTCTCTCTCTTTCTCTCATCTATCACTCTCTCTCTCATCTATCTCTCTTCTCATCTATCACTTCTCATCTATCTATCTATCTATCTATCTATCTATCTATCTATCTATCTATCTATTTCTCTTTCTAAATCTATCTATCTATCTATCTAGGGGGGGGTTCTATCTATCGTGTAAACTGGAAAAAATGCATCTTTTTTAATCTATCTATCTATCTATCTATCTATCTATTTCTCTTTCTAATTTATCTATCTATCTATCTATCTATCCCTCTCCTCATCTATCTTTCTTCTCATCTTATCACTTCTCATCTATCTCTCTTTCTCATCTATCACTTCTCATCTATCTCTCTTCTCTCTCATCTATCACTTCTTTCATCTATCTCTCTATCATCTATCTATCTATCTATCTACTATCAACTCTCTCATATAGCAACCACCCAAACCAACCTAGCAACCACCCAGAACACCATGGCAGCGCTGCATAGCAACCACACAAATCACCCCTGGCATCATCCTAGCAACCAGCCTGGATACAATAGCAACCACATATATGCAACACCATGGCAACCACCCCCGAGTACCCTAGCAACCGCATAGCAACACCCTAGCAACCACCCCCGAGTACCCTAGCAACCGCATAGCAACACACTAGCAACCACCCCGAGTACCCTAGCAACAGCATAGCAACACCTTAACAACCACCCCGAGTACCCCTAGCAACACCTTAGCAACCACCCCGAGTACCCTAGCAACACCCTAACAACCACCCCCGAGTACCCTAACAACCGCATAGCAACACCCTAGCAACCACCCGAGTACCCTAGCAACCACCCCGAGTACACCTAGCAACCGCATAGCGGCAACACCTTAGAAACCACCCCGAGTACCCTAGCAACACCTTAGCAACCACCCCGAGTACCCTAGCAACCGCATAGCCCAACACCCTAGCAACCACCTGAGTACCATAGCAACCGCATAGCAACACCTTAGCAACCACCCCGAGTACCATAGCAACCGCATAGCAACACCCTAGCAACCGCACCAAGCAACACCTTAGCAACCACCCCTGAGTACCCTAGCAAGCAACTGCATAGCAACACCATAGCAACCAAACAGAGTGCCCTAGCAACCAATTTGGTAAAATCTATATCTCTGCATCAGAGACATCGTACAGACATGGGGATTGGGTTTATATTGTCAAGCAGCCTTTGGAGTATCATCACTGGTAGCTGCCAAGTCACTCCCCTAGCAACCAAACAGTACCCTAGTAACCATTTTGCAAAATCTGTATCTCTGCATCAGAACATCTTCCAGACATGGGGGTTGGTTTATATTGTCAAGCAGCCTTTGGAGTATCATCACTGGTAGCTGCCAAGCCACTCCCTAGCAACCAAACAGAGTACCCTAGCAACCGTTTTGCAAAATCTATATCTCTGCATCAGTACATCGTAGAGACATGGCCCGGTTGGCTCTTTTGACTCATGCTTCAGCAATCTGGACTTCAAAATGCTAGCAGTGAATAGCTACATGCTAATAGTGATTAGCTAAGTGCTTTAAGAAGTGGGCTAAGAACATGCTAATAACTCTATAAAAAACTCCATAGTATCCATCTGTGACAATTACCAATCTATCTATCTATCTATCTAATAAAACTTAAACTTTCAAACTTCAAACTTTTAAAACTTCTTCAAACTTTCTGGCTATGCTTTTTCAAGCCAACTTAAAGTTTGTCCTCAAACTTTTTTATCTAGTTATTATTCTTCTTCTGAGACTAAAATTTCTAACACTAACTGCGTCCTAGAGCTTTAAAGCTAGAACTACTAAATTCGGCTCAAACCTTAAGACTATGACTGTTCTGAGCCAAGTGTGCTATATCTTTTCTAAGTGATCCGACTTACGGTTTTCCTAAAAATGACTATTAAAGCTCGGAAAAAATCCCATTGACTTTCATTGACGGAATGTTCAAATGAGCCAAGACTTTCAAATTCCAACTGTCAAAATTCAAATTTAAACTACGGAAGCCTATTAGACTCAAAAAACTCAATTAGACTCAAGTGCCATTCTATGTACTATTTCTAATCCATTGAAACTCATTCAAACTCATTTATCTATCTATCTATCTATCTATTAAACTAAATCTATCTATCTATCTATCTATCAAACTAAATCTATCACTCTCTCATCTATATATATATCTATCTATCACTTCTCATCTATCTATCTATCTATCTATCAAACTAAATCTATCAATCTATCTATCTATCACTTCTCATCTATCTATCTATCTATCTATCAAACTAAATCTATCAATCTATCTATCTATCACTTCTCATCTATCTATCTATCTATCTATCTATCTATCAAACTAAATCTATCTATCTATCACTTTCCTTAGCAACCAACTCCCTAGCAACCAAACAGTACCCCTAGCAACCGTTTTGCAAAATCTATATCTCTGCATCAGGACACTTCGTACAGACATGGAGGTTGGTTTATATTGTCAAGCAGCCTTTGGAATATCATCATTGGTAGCTGCCAAGCCACCTCCCTAGCAACCAAACAGAGTACCCTAGCAACCGTTTTGCAAAATCCATATCTCTGCATCAGAACATCGTACAGACATGGGGGTTGGTTTATATTGTCAAGCAGCCTTTGGAGTATCATCATTGGTAGCTGCCAAAGCCACTCCCTAGCAACCAAACAGAGTACCCTAGCAACCGTTTTGCAAGAATTATATCTCTGCATCAGAACATCGTAGAGACATGGCTGTTGGCTCTTTTGACTCATGCTAGCAATCTGGACTTCCAAAATGCTACACATGCTAGCAGTGAATAACTGCATGCTTCAATAGTGATTAGCTAAGTGCTAAAGTGGGCTAAAAACATGCTAATAACTATAAAAACTCCACCAAGTAACCATCTGTGACAACTACCAACCACCTAGTAACATCATAGCAACCACCCAGGTTACCATAGCACAACCACCCAGAACACCCTAGCAACTGCCTAGCAACACCTTAGCAACCACCCAGGTTACCATAGCAACTCCCTAAAGCAACCACCCAGAGTACCCTAGCAACCGCATAGCAACACCTTAGCAACTACTCTGTGTACCCTAGCAACCATATAGCAACACCCTAGCAACCACCCCGAGTACCCTAAGCAACCATATAGCAACACCTTAGCAACCACCCCGAGTACCCTAAAGCAACCACATAGCAACAGCCTAGCAACCATCCTAAGTACCTTAGCAACCGCATAGTCAAAATCCTAGCAACCACCTTTCCCTGACTATCTATCTATCAAAACTACTAAACTAAAACTGAAACTTTTCAAACTGAAAACTTTCAAACTTTAAAACTTTATAAACTACTTTAAACTTTCTCAGGCTAGGCTTTTTCAAATGCCAACTTAAAGTTTGTCTCAACGAACTTTTTAATCTAGATTTCAATCTTCAATGTTGTTTCTGGAAAAGGTCAACATCACTGTGGAATCTGTGTTAGCAGAGGACGCTATATCAAATGCCATTTCTCTGAAGAAAGAAAATGGACAACATTCTAAAAAAAAATATAAAAAAAGAAACGGGAAAGGAGACAGAGGGTGGCAAATCAAGCACCAGCTTTTGTAGGCCAGAAGGTCCTTTACAGTTAATGTGTCTTGTTACCATTACTTCAGTTTGCAGAACACATTCTGCAAATTTCTACAATTGACTTCTCCAGTGAGCCACAAGACGTAACACAGTTCGGAATGGAGATTGCTTTTAATGTTGCTACGCCCAATTTGGTATGGCTTTAAACTCATGAATGCTATTGATGTGCTTTTTGGTGTGCATCACTTTCACTAGTGTTGTACTGTTACCTTATAGATGACCTAAGTGAACGCTGAGCCACTTTTGTGGAGAGGCAAAAAGAGTAAAAGACACTGGAAAAGATGCAGAAAACATTGAAAGGCACTGGAGGAGAGATGCAGAAACAGTAAAAGACACTGAAGGAGAGGCAGAAACATTTGACTCTGAAGATGTTCTTTGGGTAGCTATGGCGGAGCATTTTTCGGTTTGTGTAGCATACATAAAAGTAATAATGAATGTACCATTTCTTTTTAAAACAGTTTTTATTGTTACTTCCCTTATACAGATCACCTGTGATTACTATAGGCAGTGGTTCTACTTAAAATGTGTGGGCAGTCCATTCACAGAAGATGAATACAAATGTGTTTCACATTGTGCCTTTGTTTTTGGAGTTTGAGTTTATTTTCCCCTTAAAATTTTCACTTTGGCTAAACTGTTACACCTACTCAAATCAGTCTCTGAAAACAATCATTTATGTCTTTATTTTCTTTTATGAAATTTGACTTTAAAATCACCCACTCACTGTGGTTCAAATGAGGCCACTGCAATAGAGGCTTATCTTTACTAACCAGAGAGAATCATTGAAGCTACAAGAGGATTTGCATACTGTAGAGTGTTTTGCTGTCGTTTCTAGTTGATTTTAGTGCTGTATAGTTGCTTTACTGCTTGTTTACTGAGAGGTCACCTGGCAAATCGCGTTTGGTTTAGTTTGGTCTGAGTAACTAAGGCGTGGTCAAAAAGCCAGCTTAGTATATAAACAGTTGTTATTTAGCATTCATTAGAGAGAATCATTGAAGCTACAAGAGGATCTGCATACTGTAAGTGTTTTTGCTGTCGTTTCTAGTTGATTTTAGTGCTGTATAGTTGCTTTACTGCTTGTTTACTGAGGTCACGTGGCAAATCGCGTTTGGTTTCGTTTTGCTCTGAGTCAGTAAGGCGTGGTCAAAGCCAGCTTAGTATATAAACAGTTGTTATTTAGCATTCATTAGAGAGAATCATTGAAGCTACAAGAGGATCTGCATACTGTAAAGTGTTTTGCTGTCGTTTCTAGTTGATTTTAGTGCTGTATAGTTGCTTTACTGCTTGTTTACTGAGGTCACGTGGCAAATCGCGTTTGGTTTTCGTTTGCTCTGAGTCAGTAAGACGTGGTCAAAGCCAGCTTAGTATATAAACAGTTGTTATTTAGCATTCATTAGAGAGAATCATTGAAGCTACAAGAGGATCTGCATACTGTAAGTGTTTTGCTGTCGTTTCTAGTTGATTTTAGTGCTGTATAGTTGCTTTTTACTGCTTGTTTACTGAGGTCACGTGGCAAATCGCGTTTGGTTTTCGTTTGCTCTGAGTCAGTAAAGGCGTGGTCTGCTGAACTAACGTTGTAATAAGCTGGTATAAGTGCACAGTGTACCGCGGCAGCGGACGCGGCAGCCCTCAGTGTGAAGCCCCTCCTCGTGTGAAGACCGAAGAGTGTAAAGACCAGCGACTCTACCTGTGCGACTCCACCGAGCAACGACACCGACAAGGCACTTGAGTATTGCTCTTTTCTTTCTTTTCCTCTTTATACCGTGTGTTCTTGTCTGTCTTTTGGACTTGTTCTAGATATGTGCTTCCAAATTCCCACTATTACTAACCCTCGTAAATCGCATGCTACACGCTGTAACCAGCGCAGAAAAGCCATAACAACCTGCGTTCTTTACCCATGTCACCTAGTACATTGTTTTTCTATTTCGATTGGGCTCTGGAATTGTCAGTCTGCTAACGTCAACAAAGCAGAGTTCATCACAGCTATTGCTACTTATTCAAGATCTCCATCTCATGGCTCTGACTGAGACATGGATCAAAACCAGAGGACACTGCCACACCAGCAGCCCTCTCCTCTAATTTCACTTTCTCTCACACCTCACGCTCAGATTGGGAGGGGTGGTGAGTACTGGTTTGCTTATGTCCAATGAATGGAAGTTCAATCCTTTACCATCTCTCTCTGAAAATGGCTCATTTGAATCACATGCAATTACCATCACCTACCCTACCAAAATTCATGTTGTAGTTGTCTATCGTCCCCCAGGTCAGCTAGGTAACTTCTTGGAGGAGTTGGATGTGTTACTCTCATCCTTCCCTGAGGATGGCACTCCTCTGCTAGTACTTGGTGACTTCAACATCCATCTAGACAAACCTCAGGCTGCTGACTTCCACACGCTGCTTGCCTCATTTGATCTCAAGCGACGTGGCTACCTCAGCTACCCACAAATCAGGTAACCAATTGGACCTCATCTACACAGCGCTGTGGCTCCACCGACAAATACACTGGTTACTCCACTACACACCTCAGACCACTTTCTCCACATTACTTTCACACTCAACCCTGACCCCCAACTCATCCCACACACCCCACCACACGTCACTTTTCGCCGAAACCTACGCTCCCTCTCACCCATCTCATCTATCCTCTTCGGTCTCATCCACACTTCCTCCCTTGTAATTCTCATCAATGGACTCTAACACTGCTACTGACACTCTCTGCACCACTCTATCATCTTGCTTAGATGATTTCTGCCCCCTCTTAACCAGACCAGCCCGCGCCACCCCCTCTGCCCCCTGGCTCTCTGATGTTCTCCGTGAGCATCGGTCTAGACTCAGGGCTGCAGAGAGGAAGTGGCGCAAATCTAAAAATCCTACTGACCTTAGCTTATATCAGTCACTCCTTTCTTCTTTCTCTACTAATGTCACCAATGCTAAAACCTCCTACTATCACACTAAAATTAACAACTCAAATGACTCCCGAACACTTTTCAAAACCTTCTCTTCTCTTCTTTGCCCTCCTCCCCTCCCTCCCACATCAGTTCTTACAGCTGATGACTTTGCCACTTTCTTCACACATAAAATAACAACCATCAGCGGCCAATTCTCCACACCACACACTGACAAGAACATCTTAATTGAAAACACACAAATTCTCCCCTCCTTCTCCATGCTTTCTGAGGCAGATGTTTCCAAACTCATTCTTTCCAATCACCCTACTACCTGTCCGCTAGACCCTATCCCCACTCCTCTTCTTCAGGCCATCCCCTCCTCAATTCTACCTGCACTCACTCACATTATCAATTCCTCCCTTCACACTGGAACATTTCCCACAGCTTTTAAGCAGGCTAGGATTACCCCACTGCTTAAGAAACCCACTCTGGAATCCAGCTCTTTTAGAAAACTACAGACCAGTATCCCTTCTTCCTTTCATTGCTAAGACACTTGAGAGAGTTGTATTCAACCAACTGTCTACTTATCTCTCACAGAACAACCTCCTTGACAACCACCAGTCTGGTTTCAAGAGTGGCCACTCTACTGAGACTGCCCTGCTCTCAGTCACTGAAGCCCTGAGACTGGCACGAGCATCTTCAAAATCATCAGTACTCATCTTGCTGGACCTGTCTGCTGCCTTTGACACAGTGAACCACCAGATCCTCCTGTCTACACTCATGTCGAAGGGCATCACGGGAACCGCGCTCCAGTGGTTCGAGTCTTACCTCTCAGGTAGGTCCTTCAGGGTATCTTGGAGAGGTGAGGTGTCCAAGTCACATCATCTTGCTACTGGGGTACCTCAGGGCTCTGTGCTTGGTCCACTTCTCTTCTCCATCTACACGTCATCACTAGGATCGGTCATTCAGGATCATGGTTTCTCCCATCACTGTTATGCTGATGACACACAACTCTACCTCTCATTCCAACCAGATGATCCGACGGTTGCTGGTCGCATCACAGCCTGCCTGACAGCCATTTCTGCCTGGATGAAGGACCACCACCTCCAACTCAACCTTGCAAAAACGGAACTGCTTGTGATCGGTGCAAACCCAACACTTCATCACAACCTTTCAGTTCAACTTGGGTCTTCAACCATCACTCCTTCCAGGACAGCCAGAAACCTTGGAGTGGTGATGGATGCTGGTCTAACCTTCACAGATCATGTTGCAGCAACGACCCGGTCCTGCAGATTTGCCTTGTACAACATCAGGAAGATTAGACCCTTCCTATCTGAACATTCCACACAAATTCTTGTCCAAGCTCTTGTTCTATCCAGACTGGACTACTGTAATGCTCTCTTGGCTGGCCTTCCAGCATGCACTATCAAGCCTCTACAACTGATCCAAAATGTTGCAGCAAGACTGGTCTTCAACGAACCGAAGAGAGCGCACGTCACTCCTCTCTTCATCAGTCTGCACTGGCTGCCAGTAGCTGCTCGCATCCAATTCAAGGCTCTGATGTTTGCTTACAGAACGACAGCTGGCTCTGCACCGCTATACCTTAACTCACTACTTCAGACTTACGCGCCCTCCAGAAACCTGCGTTCTGCAAGTGAACGGCGCCTTGTGGTGCCATCACATAGGGGCACAAAATCACTCTCACGGACCTTCTCCGGGACTGTTCCTGGCTGGTGGAATGACCTACCACGCTCTATCCGAGCAGCCGAGTCTCTAGCCATTTTAAAAAAAATGCTAAAGACGTATCTTTTTCGTCAGCACTTGACCCAGTAGTAGTAGCACTTACCTTGACTAATATTCTTCTCCTATCTGTGTATTTATTTATTTAAAAGAAAAAAAAAAAAAAAAAAAAAAATTCGCTATGAGCACTTTACTGACATAACTGTGACTTCACTCAGCACTTATACACTGTTGTTCTCATGTTGATTTAATTGATTCTACTACTCTCATTTGTAAGTCGCTTTGGATAAAAGTGTCTGCTAAATGACTAAATGTAAATGTAAATGTAACCAAAGCCTTAATAAACATGACACAGAAATTGGTAATACGTTTTAAATTGGAAAAGAAATAAGGATTGAATTGACAGTTGGGAAAATCTTGCTTATAGAAAAAAGTCATTTTTTTTAACCTTTTGGGTTCCCATACATCCAGTTGTGATTGCGTAAACTATCAAAGTGGAAAAGCATGATGAATATATTTGGTCAATGTCAATTACAGACATGGTCGAAGATTTTACACTGGAAGGCAGGGAGATGGAAGTTTGCCGCCTGTCTTTCGTGTCCCCAGGAAAAGGAGACATAGCACTTTGGTAATATTTTGATGAAAAGTAGTGAAAGAGGCATGCATAAATGTGTAGCTGTTTCATAAGAATTTTGTTTTTATGTTTTACATGTTGAAGGTACCTAGACTCCCAGCAAAGATGTCAAGGGTTTCACAGGTTGACATTTTGGAGGCATGTGTTAATCACTTTAATGATGATGAAAATGGCTTGACAGATGACATTCTCAAGAGTATCATTGTCTTTGTTGTACTAAAAGATGGCTACTCTGCAATCCTCAGGCTGGATCTGACATGCCAGAAATTCAACAACACTGTCAGCCAGGAGCATTTTCGACAGAAGCCGCACTTCAGATGGCCTGATAGTGAGTTCAGTAAGTGTGCTTATTTTATACGTAGTTTGGAGCCGCTGCTGTGACGCTCTACAAACGTTTCCAGTGTCTGTAGCTGCAGTGACCATGTAGTTATGCTCACGCGCCGCTCAAGCTTGCAGTGCGTTAAAGATTTGTTCATTTATTGTCTGAATTAAATGTACTGTCATCATTGTGTTTTGATACTGAATAGGTGTAGTGAATTGGAAAATACTTTCAGAGAGTCATCAAATCTACAGAAAGCCTTACACCCTCTCTAGGTATCACAGACTACAGTGCAGCCAGCATTACAAAGACTGTGGGGCTGGCTACCAAGGAAAAGGACAATGGGGAGTGCTTTTGGGGTCTTACTCAGATGAGCATCCTGGCTACTGTAGCTGGGATTGCTTCATAGACAATGAAGGTGTTGAACATTTAAGTGTGTGTGTGTGTGTGTGTACGCAATGTCTTTACTGTAACATGGTCACTTGCAGTTCAAGTGTTGTCAATATAGTTCAAAATGTTTTTTTTTACTCCGTTACATGTCTGAACGTAACTTGTCGGTTTCATTCATACATTGTTCATCATATTGTTTGGAGCAAACTGTGTGTGTATGTGTAGTTCACTCTCTCTCTCTCTCTCTCTCTCTCTCTCTCTCTCTCTCTCTCTCTCTCTCTCTCTCTGTCTGCATGTGCTGATTAAGTGCACCAGCTTTGAGTGTGAGCATTTGGCTGGTGTGTCAGGTACGAGTGATCTATATTTTCTATCTTTTCTATCCTTTTTGTATCAGTTTCCTGGTAGTTTAACTCAGCTGGTTTGTAGTATTAGTCAAGGGGACAAGGAGGTGTATAATATACCAGGGCGTCTGCCCTCGGTTTTGTTTTGGGAGCATGGCTGCCTAAGGTAGCGGGAGTTTTGATTTTTTGACACGCTGCCATGGTGTAAAGATAGACTTAGCTTATTCAGCTGAACCACTATTTGGATATTTGTGACGGACAGAACACCTTGCAGTTTTTGGCAGGCACACCCTCCCCTCTTTGTTCAAGGTAGCGGTAAGAGTTATGGCCATCCTTGCATCAAGTGCACCTGTCGAACGTGTATTCAGCTATGGTGGGGTGATAATGTAACCACATCGCTCACAATTAGGTGACAAAGTTCAGTCAAATTTAATTTTTTGCAAGTGTAATGCATTGTAAATGGTTATTCACCATTTATAAGGAAATGTTAAGCTTTTTTTGTGCAATAGCACTTAATATGAAGGTTGCAAGCACAACCATGCACATGTAAACAAACAATTCACTTTTCACTCATACATGCACACACTCGTTCACTCACAAATATTAATGAATTACACTCAATCAAATCACCTCCCTCTCTCACACACACAAATAAAAAGAGAAAAACAATCAAGTTTGCGAACACAACCATGCACATGCAAACAATGTACTTATAATACTTTTCACTTATATACGTGCAAACACTCACAAATATTAATAAATCTCACTCACTAAAAATCACCTCATACATACAGAATTTTGCATGGCATAATTGCGGTCAATTCTTTTATTTCAGTATTAAATCCTGTTGTTGGTCAGGACTTCCCTTTTGTTTAAAAAGAGAAACTGTTTCATGCATTTTTGTGTTACAGAATTAATTTGTTTTGGTGAAATGTTTTCCGTCAGAATTTTTATTTGTGGTTTTAAATTTGTGCAGAGACACCGGTTTAAGTGTCAACTTTTAAACTTTTTATAAGACCAAGCTAAAATGGCAATTTATAACACCAGAAAACACAAAATTGAACAAAATTTGAATTGTGATTTAAAGGTAAATTATGTAATAATTTTGTCCGCTAGAGGTCGCTAGAAGCCTATTCAAAACAAAGGCCTAGCTTGATGATGCCAAGTTTTAGAGCAGAATCTTGGGACTAGGCATGTCATGGTATCAGATTTCCATGCTGCGATTAATTGATTAAGGTTTTATCACGGTATTCAATTATATAAGAAATAAAAGGTTGAAAATATAGACCAACTTCAGTATTGTCCTTTTAATAACAACTTTATTTTAAATAATAAAGAGTACCTCAAACATTTTAATACAAATGTAAATAAAACACAGTAATGATGTATAAAGTGAACAATTGTATCAAACAGAAAGTGCAAACTGCAAAAGAACAACTTCTGTGTTCTGTTAACTGCTTTTAAACATTTAAAAGTAAAAGAACTATATAAAGTGTCAATTATTTTAAATAATAAAGAGTACCTCAAACATATAAATACAAATAAAAACAAACAACACAGTATTGATGTATAAAGTGAAAACGATAGTGGATGGTGAAGCTGATGTATGGATGTCCGCTTCCTCCACTGCTGGTCCACAGGTCAGTGGTTGCTGCATACCATTTTCCCTGGGATATATGTCACGGGGCAGGCCCCTCAGGCTGCAACCACCCCTAAACCCGTACCACCCTTGGGGAGTCGGACAGCGGCCAGACAAGGACGACAGACAAGGCTTCAAGTAACACCGTATTTTATTGAATATAAAAAGGGAATCTAAAAATAATGAGTCTTCTGGACAGGGTCGTTCCGTCCTGCGGACCCACAGAGTGCGATATAGGGGGTGCTCTAAAGAATGGCTTCGCTATCTTCCAATGGGAAAGACGGGTCAGGGCTCACACTGGGAGGAGACTGCTGTAGGACTGTTCAGGTACGCATTTCAGGTGACGTACTCCCTTCTTCCCAAGGGGAGGATGGGTCAGGACTTACGACCGGAGGGTCTGTGATGGGACAGTTAAGGTACGTGTTTTGGATACGTACTCTTCTTCTGCAGATGACAGGCAGAAAACTGACGGCTGAGGAGCTCCACTACCAAGCAGTCCGGGATGTATTCCAATATGAAATCCTCTTGATGGGCTGGCAGACACAGAGCTTACAATAGGGGAAGTTCACTGCAAAGCAGACAGGTGAATACAGAGATACGAAATCCTCTTCTTCAGCAATGACAGACAGAGAACTTACAGCTGGAGGAGCTTCACTGCAAAGCAGTCAGGTGAGTATTCAGGTATGGCTTCCTCTTGAAGGAAGCTGGAGGAGCTTCACTGCAAAGCAGTCAGGTGAGTATTCAGGTATAACTTCCTCTTGAAGGACTGGCAGACACAGAGCTTACAATGGGAGGAGTTCACTGCAAAGCAGGCAGGAGAATACACAGATACGTAATCCTCTTCTTCAGTAATGACAGACAGAGAACTTACAGCTGGAGGAGCTTCACTGCAAAGCAATCAGGTGAGTATTCAGGTATGACTTCCTCTTGAAGGACTGGCAGACACAGAGCTTACAATGGGAGGAGTTCACTGCAAAGCAGGCAGGAGAATACACAGATACGTAATCCTCTTCAGTAATGACAGACAGAACTTACAGCTGGAGGAGCTTCACTGCAAAGCAATCAGGTGAGTATTCAGGTATAACTTCCTCTTGAAGGACTGGCAGACACAGAGCTCACAATGGGAGAAGTTCACTGCAAGCAGGCAGGTAAATACACAGATACGTAATCCTCTTCTTCAACAATGACAGACAGAGAACTTACAGCTTGAAGGGCTTCACTGCAGAGCAATCAGGTGAGTATACAGGTATAACTTCCTCTCGAAGGACTAGCAGACACAGAGCTTACAATGGGAGACGTTCACTGCAAAGCAGGCAGGTAAATACACAGATACGTAATCCTCTTCTTCAACAATGACAGACAGAGAACTTACAGCTTGTAGGGCTTCACTGCAGAGCAATCAGGTGAGTATTCAGGTATAACTTCCTCTCGAAGGACTAGCAGACACGGAGCTTACAATGGGAGACGTTCACTGCAAAGCAGGCAGGTAAATACACAGATACGTAATCCTCTTCTTACTTCTTAGAACGTGACAGAAGCTCAGGTAAGTAGTGGACACCCGGCGGGTTTAAGTTCACACTTCACACATCAAACAGTGCATCACATCACTTCATCACTGCAATTCAACACTCAGTGGGAAATACATATATAGATGGCCGTCGCCCATTTCTGACCTGGCATTCACGTCAGGAAGTCCCATAAACAAGGAAGAGGATGGAGATCAATTGAACTACTCACAGTCTCTCCCAAACGATCTTACTGACCAGCGATTTCCTCCTTCCGATTGAGTCAACGTGCTCTCTCTCCCAAACTCACAATGCCGTGCCTGATTGCCAGTCCCACTTCCTCTTCTCCACTGCTCACTCTTCCTCCGAGATTCACAGTCCCCCAACAAAAGAAACAAAAAAAACCGCCCCTTTCAGTGCATCTTCTCTCCTTTTATCCTACCCTAAGGGCAACGTGTCCCAATGTGCACCGCTGCCGGCAATCTTCACTAATCACCCCATTCGCGGGGATTTTTCGCTAAACCGGAACTAGCCTGGTGTTCCGTTGTTATTGGTCCGGCGGGAGGCAATCGCGGCGAACATTAGTTCCGCCTTGACAGTTGGAATTTTTGTCACCTCGTGACATATACAGTTGCCAACTTCCTCTTTTAGACTGTTTTACATTCTGGGTAATTCTGTTTTTGAGAAAAAATTCTCTGAGTTAATTTTGTAAAGTGGAATTGTTGTCTTCATCAGTTTCTGAAATCCTGGTTTTGCTACAGTGTGAACTGGTATCATGTCCTTAGCAATGTAGTATGCTATGGCATGATTGATTTCTTTGGCCCGGTGAGATGAGGGTCCATATGAAGCCTGACGTTGGAATGCCTCTTTGACTGTTGGCTGAACAATAGCTTCAGCTGAAGATGAACCAGCACTGCTAGATGCATGGCTACTCTGTAAATAGAGAAAAACAGGAAAAATAAAGAAAATAGTGAAGAAAACATTACTCTATAAGACTGAAATTTTAACATATCTTCTTGACTCTTGACATTTAAATGTGCATTCTATCTTGAGTTGTCTGCACAACACTAGTACTAAAATTCATATTAATAATAATAATAATAATAATAATATTACTATTATTGTATGAATAGCAAGCCAAGCCAGTGTTAACTATTATAGCAAAGGTTTTTTTTATATTATAGCTAACGTTTTTTTAGATAACGTAGACTAACCATGTTCCGTACACAACGATGTTCCGTACAGACGACCTTTTACTTTTAAATCACGACAGAGAGCACTCCACCATTTGTTTCAGTCAGATTTAAGTAAGTTTGCTAGGTGCGCCCGCTACGCATGAAAATGGATGGTGGGCAAGCTACACGTCAGACTGCAGCTTGGGTGGGGAGACAACTAGAGCAGCGAAAATGTACATTTCGATTTTAATTATGCTTCTCACAGTATTACAATATTTATGAAATTAATATTATGTTATCACACATTTTAAAATATATTACCTTTTGTTGAATATATGCTTTGAAATATGAATATTTAAACGTCAATCGCGGGCGATTACCGCTTGGCGCCACTCTCAGTCTGAGGCAGGTTTGCCCATCATCATGCTTGCAGTGATGGTGTTTATTCATAAAGGGTCAATTAAGTTAATGTTGTTAACGTTACATGAATTGAATATTTAAACATGTTAAATTGTCTATTTAATGTTAACTTAAACACAATGACAGGATATTCACACATATTTAGTAAGATTTCATACACACATTTAATAAGATTTCATACATTTTCATACAAAAAAAAGAATTCATAAACATTTAAAAAAGATATTATACACACATTTCAAAAATTCATACACATTTAAAAAGAATTCATACAAACATTTGAAAAGAATTTACACAACAAATGATTTATATATCGTTAACAAAGTTACATGATTAAATTAACATTTAACATTAATGTTTCAAAGGAAAGTCAAAAGATGTCAGGAAAGAAAAAACAATACACAAGGGAGAAGCTAGAAAAGGCAGTTGACGAAGTGAAGGCAGGAGAGAGCTTGAGGGCAACAGCAAAGAAATACAACATACCACACACAACACTAAAAGACTACAAAAAAAAAAAAATACTCACACAACCCTCACCCTAATTCGGCCCTGACACCTGCGGAGGAAGAGGCCCTTATTTCTTTTATTTTCTGGATGGCGGACCATGGCTTTCCATTGACAAGATCTCGGATAAAAGTTCTTGCTATGGGCATAATCAAGGAGAGTAGCAGATCCCAGACCACCACTGTGAATATGGAGAAGGGGCCAAGTGATGTCTGGTGGGCCAGGTTTAAGGCCCGCCATCCAGAACTGTCCTCAAAGACAGCAGATTCTCTGGACAGAGCCAGGGTCCATGGTGGTACACCGGAGGCCATTGAAGGCTTCTTTAAATTATATGAGGCCCTCTATGTCAGACACAGTTTAGAGGACAAGCCACACCTCATATAAAACTGTGACGAGACAGGTTTTGGTGACAAGCCCCGATCGCGGGAAAAGGTCCTGTACCAGACGGGAAGAAAACATGTCTACCAGCAGCAGCAGACGACGAGGGAGCACATCACAGTGCACTGCTGTGTGAACGCAGCCGGGGACAGCATTCCACCTTTCATCATTTACCCCGGCTGCCTCCCCAGTAGTGCCTATAGGCTGGATGGGCCCCCCAACGCCCTCTGTGGCATCCAGGACAAGGGCTACATGGACTCAGAGCTCTTCCTGAAATGGCTCCGACATTTCGTTAAATATGCTCCTGAGGAGAGACCATTAATTTTAATCATGGACCAACACGAGACACATGTTTCAAAAGATGTAATCATGTACTGCAGAGAAAACCACATTGAAATTCTCTGCCTGCCTGCCCACACCACACACATCCTTCAACCCCTGGATATTGCCGTCTTCAACCCACTGAAGACTGCTTTCTCCACCATGGCTTCCAGGATGGGTCTGGTTCGAGGGGATCTTGTTGTGGGGAAGAAGCAGTTTTCCCCTCTCCTCAAAACTATTTACCCCACTGCTGTCACGGCCCAGAACATCAAGGCTGGGTTCCGCAAGGCTGGCATCTTTCCTTTGTCCAGGGGTGCTGTGGACACAACACAGGTAATTTTAACATTAATACAATGATAATTCATCCTCTAAGCTACTTGAATGTCTTTTAAAGTGTGCTAATGTGTTTCACATATGTTTTACTTTCTTAGGTGGTGAGAGTGCTCCCATCTGCAGATGGAAGTGACGCCACTCAATCCATCACTCCCACCACTCCTTCCACCACACCATCCAGTGCTCCCGTCACTCCTTCTGCCACACCATCCAGTGCTCCCGTCACTCCTTCAGCCACCATCCAGCACTCATGCCACTCTCACTCACACATCCAGCACTCAACCTACTGACACAACATCAGCCACTCCCTCCACCACTCAAACACCTTGCCCCTCCTGTAATAGGGTGGCTCCAAAAAATTACCTGGTGGCAGCAGGTATTATCCTCGAGAGTCTGGCTAATGTCCTCATGAGCCCAGCCCTAGAGAGGAAGGAAAAGGTGAGGCGTCGCATTCCGTTGCCAGCCCGTGTCATCACCAGCGACCAGTATTTCAACCTGCTGGTAGAAAAAGAAGCTGAGGAGAAAGAGAAGGAAGAAAAGAAGAGAAAGCGCAAGGAAGAGATTGCAAAGAAGAAAAAAGAAAAAAAGACAAGCCCAGGAGGCCAAAAGGCAAAAACAGCAGGCGGCTCCTCTGACTGATGATGACGGAGAACACTGCGCCCTCTGCCGTAGAGTGGTACCACCTGGATCAGGAGACGAGGCCATCGATGAATGGGTGCAGTGTGACCTGTGCCATTTATGGTTCCACTTGCGGTGCACAGGGGTGGAGCAAGTGCCAGACACTGCCTGGCTTTGCCATAAATGTTGTCTGTCCACATAAAAATAAAAAAAAATAAAAAACATGTTACACACACACAATGTAAATAGTGCAGAAAAATTTCTTGTTCAGGTATTTTTAATCAGTTTATAAATATAAATAGTTGTAAACACACACACGCACACACACATAATGTAAATAGTCAACACAGAAAATTTAATTCACACCGTTCATCTCTAGTTATGGCATTTGTTAATTAATTTAGTGTTAGATGTAAATAGTTGTAAACACAAACACACACAGACACACACACACTTACTTGTACACACACACTTTTTAAGTTTTCACATTTGTTATTGTTAAGTAATAAAATTTTTAAATCAATGCAAGTTGTTTGCCCTTCTTTGTCTTCAGAAAGATATGGTAACGTTATTCACTAACGGTTCACATGGTTAATGCTTAACTCACACGCAGTAATTAATATCACGACACAATCATGCCTAACTCGCATGGTCCTCTATCTTATTTACGCAATTTAATGAACAATTTAAGCAAATACTCACCTTCCTTATTTATTTAAATGATGTTTTCTTCTCACAAATGATCAGGTAAATGTCCATTTTCGCCGCTGAAATCAAGTAATCCGCGCTGTACGGAACATCATTAGAGGCTGTACGGAACAACGTTAACGCTCATCATCTTCCGTACACAGGCGGAGGAGGTACTTTTCCCCACTTTTCTCAAAAACTTTTGGTCCAAAAGACATCAATCAAAGTGTTGCCTGTACAAAAGGTATTACCCCAGAGAATGATCACACAAACATGCTTGTCTGTCTCTCAACAATGGAGGAGTGGTCGCGGACGTGTGGTGAAGTGCGAAAAGTGTACGGAACATGGTTAGTCTACGTTACATCAACCAATTCGTTCTGATAAGATAGATAGATATAATCTATTTATCCATCTATCTACCTACCTACCTCATATTCAGCATTGTGGAAGGTGTGAATGATAACACTTGTGTATATAATTCATTAATGAATAGTAACAAAAAAAGACAAAAGCTCTTTTAAGATGATTGTTGGTGATTATTTTTCTACCTTTTTGTTTTCCTCTCAACAGCAGCCAACATCCAGTGAACCCACAGGCTCTTTATAAAGCCGCCCACCCTGCATCAGCATTACATCAACACCAGTACATCGGCATGTGTACGTATTTGTTGCTGTCATTTCCTTTTATTTGGAGTCATTCAAATGTTTTGTTTGTATTTTATTTGGAACCATATTCTACTGCTAGCTTTTTCTGATTCTGATTAGTGAACTATCCCTTTAAGATAAAAAAACATAAAGGGTTTGTCCCTGTGGAGGTCTGGTAGAGAGATGAGAAAATACAGCAGCCTTAGTGACAACATTTACTGAACAATGCATTTTATAACCTTCAGTAATATTTATATTATTATTATTATTTAAATGATTATATACTATATTATGAGGTGATTATATACTAATAACACTAACATTAGAATAAATAAGAACAAAACAAATAGAACAAATATAGAACTAAAGCAACTGCATATATAAAGATAAATGAATAAATAACATTACAACAGTTATGGCAGTAACTATTAAACACAAAACAATTCCAATTCCTCCATGTCCTCTACAGGCTGGGTTCTGTGGACCCTGTGGTCTGTATGTCCCACACTTACTCTACGTGGAAGACTGCACGACTGCAAAACATCATCTGCAATGGCCATTGCCACTGCAGCAGGGACTATATATTCCTCAAAAGTGTCAGATAGAAGGACCATTCCACCGTCTTCATCTTTCAAAACCCCCTCAATGACGATCTCCTCCATGGTTGGTTGTTGTTCCAGAACCTTAATTTTAAAGGATGAAACTTTAGTGAAAATTTAATCTGGAATTACATGTGGGGTTGAGAATCACTGGTCTAATGTGTAGACCTACCCCTACTTGTTTGAAGTGGGGTTTTATTCAAAGGGCTAAAACTCCAACTAAAAGAGAATTGAGACACGTGAATGTGCACAAGGGGTAGGGGTGTCTCGATTCTTCTTTAGTTGGAATTTTAGACCTTTAAACAAGGATTTTTGGGACCCCACTTCAAGTGAAGGGGAATGACACTTCTCTGCATATGTTTGTAGGTGGCAATCTACAGCAGAAACACGGCTGCCCAAGCAGACAAGAGGACCCATAAATGTAAGTATTTTTTGACAATAATAAGGATTTTAACCACAAATAATCATTTGTTATATATAATGTTAAATCTTGTTCATAATTTTAAGTGGGATTGGACCTTTGTTATGTACCTTGATAGATGAAAATGAAGACGAATGGAACTTGCTGTGTCCATTTTCTTTGATTGTGGCCTTCAGGTGCGTCACCTCAACATGGGCCCCCAAATGAAGCTCGGCTAATGCTTCATCCTGCCAGAGAGAGATGTCTGCCATCTTCTTTCCACATTATAAGGACACATCAAGAATGGGAACATTCCCATCCTTGACCGTAGTCATTCTGACCATCTGTAACTACATTTAAATATAACATTGTTTTATATGTATTGCATTACCAACAATTACATACAATTGCAAAGGCTAGATGAACACTTTCCCCTCCAGTGTTTTTCTTTTTCTTTTTTTTTACATGTAATTTATCAAAATAAGGAACAAAACCTCTGAATGGGAAAAAAAAATTAAAATATTATCATGGCAGTTAAATTCAGCAACGGGTGTTTATATTAAAGGAGGACCTATTATTCTTTAAACAAAATATTTTAGGGGCCATGAAAGTTGTGTATCTTAAATGCTAGCACTTAAAAAAAAAAAAAAAAGAGAGAGAGAAAAGAGTTCATCAAAGTGTTAGAATTTCAATTAACAAAATAAGTAAATGTATTAATTTCATTAAAGGGTTAGTTCACCCAAAAAAGAAAATAATGTAATTTGTTACTCAACCTCATGTTGTTCCACACCTGTAAGACCTTCGCTCATCTTCGGAACACAAATTAAGATATTTTGATGAAATCCTCCATAGCCAGCAATGACACTGAAAATCTCAAGATCCAAAACGTTGTTAAAAACAAAAGTTCATGTGAGTTCAGTGATTCTATCTTAATATTATAAAGCGACGAGAATACTTTTTGTGCTCCAAAAAAAAAACAAAATAGTGACTTTTCAACAATATAGTAATGGGCCGATTTCAAAACACTGCTTCACAGCTTCACTGAGCCACTGGATTTAATCAAAATATCTTAATTTGTGTTCTGAAGATGAACGAAGGTCTTACGGGAGTAGAATGACATGAGGGTAAATAATTAATTACATTATTTTTAATTTTTAAATGAACTAGCACTTTAATCTCAAACCACTTACCTTTTCAATTCTACCTTTTAAGCGTCACAAACCCTCCCCGGGTAAACGGGTCGTCCTCATCCCCGTTCATATTGACAGAGGGAGGATTGAGGATCTCCTCTGTGTGGATTTTTACACCCTCTGTCACTGCAAGTGGGCCACATACAAACTTCTTGGAGGTAGCTCCCAAAGAGATGCATTCTCTGCCGAACTTGACAGAGACGGAGAAGCTTTTAATGATGTACGACTGCCCCTTCACAAGGGCCGGTGTTTCAGGTACACCTTTTTCCCATCCGTGAGGCCACTAATTGTGCTTTTTTTGTCTGTGGCGACCTGTATTTTGCCACTCACAGTCTCATAACTGGCAGCACAGCAGTTACTGCGGTTCTCCACACAAAGAACACGAGTGGGAGGAGGGCGGGAGTATGGAGAGCTTCCTGATGCCATCCTAAAGGTGAAGCAAAATATTCACAAAATTACTCAATCACATTTAAATAAACTATAATGAAGACCTAGCACAACTCAAAGCTGCTGCTGTGTGGTTCTGCACATAAATATATGAGTCTATATATAATTACTCGCGTTCATGTAAAATTAGTATGCTTACCCCTGTGAGTCATGTCTCACTAGAATGTCTTGGATAAGAAATGTTTGACACTAATTTTCATTTTTCCTTCCTTGTCGCATAGGTGTGTCATTGGTAGAGGCAAGTGCCAAGCTGACACCCCGGAAAGTAACATAAGATAAGGTAACACACCTCCCAGACAAAATTCGGTCATAATATATTTTATTTATTATGTTAATTAATATTATGTTTAATAGTTAATTTAACTTGATTTGAGGTTAAAAAAGTTACTTCAGAAAAATCTACCAAATCCTGTCAGAATATATTTTATTATATTGACATTTCTCACTAAAATTTTAAAAATTAGTAATACAACTTGATTTGAGGTTAGAAAATTACTTCAGAAAAAATCTTTCCTGTCAGAAACCTTACTCCGAGA
Source organism: Chanodichthys erythropterus (assembly GCF_024489055.1). Lineage (NCBI taxonomy): Eukaryota > Metazoa > Chordata > Actinopteri > Cypriniformes > Xenocyprididae > Chanodichthys > Chanodichthys erythropterus. The sequence goes on from NW_027125668.1 coordinate 21,891, forward strand.
CCAAATCCTGTCAGAATATTTTATAATTTCTTCATAACTTTTAAAAAATAATTAATGTAATTCAAAACAAGTAAAAAAAAATACTGCAGAAAATACACTTTGCTGTCAGAAACGCTACTTTCAGATCAAATTCTCATTAATTGTAAAACATATATCAGCCTGTCTTGTCACTTTCATACAGAACCTATTACTAATTTAATTGGAAGAATTTTAATAGTGAAGTTATAACTTTTACACAGTTTGTATAAAAGTTAAAATTCTCACCTCAGCTGGGTGTTGTAGCTGCTGAATGATGAAATGAGTGGGTGTCAGTGGTCTTGAACTTGACAGCAGTTATCGCCAAGGCCTTAAATGACCAAAACCATCTTTCGGAAAATTTGATTTGAAGCATAATTTATTTTTATGTTTTCCCAGCCAGCAAATGACCGACCTTCAGCGTTGAAATGTGGTTGAAGTAACGTCAGTTGATGTTTCAGCAGTGAAATTATCAAATGTAAAATGGTTGAAATAGGTGAAGAAAATCACTTATAAATCAATTCTGAAATAAGCTTGTATACTATACTTAAAAATAGTGTTTAACCATATTATATAATAATAGTAATAATGTATATGAAATAATTATTTTTTTTAAATGTGCCCTATCAGGCATGTTTTGCCACTTCTGTGTCAGTTTGTTGGTACGTCAATATTTCAGAAAATAGAAATTAAATGCTTATTTTCATTTTTTTGCGGTCTGAAGTAAAGTATATTTACTTCAAAGAAATGATTTAGTGTCTTCGAAAAAGTGTGTCAGCATCTCAAACGTTTTCAGAAGCGGTTGGCTAACTAACTATATTTTGAGCTTGAGCTTGTTTAATGAAAGTTTGGGCTTTTAATCGCGTCTTTATGTGTAGATGAGTTGTTATAATAGTTTTGTAAAGGTTTTGCTGGCAAATTGTTAATGGATGATAGTAAACTAATTTATTTAACCTAAAAATTGCTGTACCTTTTATCGGTGACGTCACTTACATGGAGGGCGAAAATGAACTGAAACTATTTCAAACATGTTTTGATCTTCTATGGTAAACAAATATGGATAAATAATGTTCTGCAATTTCAGGTGTTTTTTTAAGTGATTTACTTAATACAAAGTATAGATAGGATTCTGTTGTGTAATGTTTCTCCATATAATTAGTAATATAAACCTGCATTGGTAGATGCAACTGAATGAGCTGTAAAGTGTAAGTATTAAATGATAATATATTTTGATGTTTGTTTGTTTTTAATATAAACAGCAGTAAAGACAGTGGACAAGTGAAGAGAGAGGAGGGTCTTGGATCACCCAAAGCACAACTACACTATGTGTCCAAGCACTGAACAAGGCTTTTCTCCTTTACATGATAAATGTGTTTAATTTAAGGCAGGGTTTTATTTTTCCTGCATAGTGAACTACTAGGTGGCTGCCTCTGTCAAATCTGATGCTGTCTCCAGCTATTAACTAAACTCAGACAGGCAGTCACATGCTCCAATTCCCCTTTTCCACCAACACGGTTCTGCTCCTGGCCTGTGTCCATCCTCAAACTGTTCCACGAACCTCCACGGCACAAAAAGCAGTTCCAGGACAGAAATATCGGTACCCTCCCTCTTTGACATCCTTCGCCAGTCATCACATTTATAACCACCAGAGTCAAGTCAAGGTCCCTGGTCCACAGCATCAACCATCTTTGTAGGAAGATACTGTATACTGCATTTCTTGATGTATCTTTAAAATTGGCAGTTTTCTTATGGAGTGCAATCCCTCTCTAGACGGACTGAGGTCTATCGGTCTTGCAAAATACTGTCAGACACAGCATATGATGTTCTCAAAAAAAAAAAAAATTAAAATACTTAAGAATTTGGACCACAGCAGAGAGAAACCACACACATGAGAGGATCCTCAGTGGAGAAAAACCGCACACATGATTGAAAAGTCTCCTGTTTGAAATCATCACATTTGGTTTCAACATTTGGCATGTGTTGACGCTGTTCTTTTTGTCTTTATTATTAAAAAATAATCTGTTTTATGTGTAGCGTTATTGGATAATTTATTTCTTTATCTATCTATACTTCATAACTTTATGAAATTTATATATAATCAAACATCAAATTCAAACATAACTGAGCAATTCTAAAAAGAAAGAAATGTTAAATATTGAAATATTGATATTGAAAAAATTGAGAGAGCCACTTCAAATCAATCATTTGGCCAATTCATTCAAAAGTCAGATTAATTCAGGAAGAAAACACTTGAAAAATGAACTAATAAAACAGACGGCTATTTTGGTAATTGGTTACAGTTGCACTGATAGTTATGGCTGAATTGCAGTGGATTAGTATAGTGAATTAATTACACAGAAAGCGAGCACCGCAATCCTATAGCTGTAACGTTAGATTAGAGTAAGCTGCACTTTACAATTTATACCCACCATGTTAAGACGAGGAGCACCTGAGGCAATGGCTGAAGGCGCTAAACTTGAAATGCCCACCAAAGCGCCCTTATGTGTGTTCGTATAATTTCATCATGGGAAGACGACTGACGAACACGTACATCTCAGAGACGTCTATTTGATGTGTGTGTTTACGTCTGGAAGATGTATTTTTTAGAGTGTTTGCTCATCTGCAATACGTCTATAGGATGTTTCCTGTCAGATGTCAAATAGATGTTTAGAAGATGACTTTAAGATGTTTATGATTTAGAAGATGACTTTAAGATGTTTATGATTTAGAATGAATGTAAAACTGACATCTTAACCCTTAAATGCATGACTGTTTCTCCAATCATTCTTACATATTTGGATCTTTATCGACCCGGATCTATATCTAACACGGAAGGAAGGACTTCTAATCTAATTTTACTAGCACTAAATAAAGTGTATTGCATCGTCGATGTTATAGGTCACTTTTAAAATTGTGTCATATTTTATATCCTGGCCATGGATTCAGTAATCATTGCATCTGTCTTTTAAAGATGTCAGGTAAAAGGCAACTAAGCATCCTCTCATTCACCCTGAGAGGAAAGCTCCCTAAAAAGGCCAGGTTACAGGATGCTGGCCTAGAGAAGGTGACGAAAAGGGTAAGCCCATTAGAGGAGGAGACGGTGAAACAGGTGGAAGAGAAGACAAAAGGAAAAAGGCTTACAATAAACACCAGTCATAATATTTCTCTCTCACACACACACACAAATGAAGAAATGGAAATTGAATAAATAATTTGTATGTGGTTAAATTGAGTTCAGTGGTTGGGTTGGGTTGGGGGGAATGTCACTCTTGCCTGTCTTCAAAACTTGAGAGCCCTGAATAAATAATAGTTTAGCATTCGTCTTGAAAATGAAAACAGATGGATTCGTGCCGAATGAGAAAGGTAGGCTACAGATTCACTTTTAATTAATTAGTTTCATTATGCATCTTATTTAGTTTTATTTCCAATAAATAAATCTGTTTCTCGCCTTGAATATAGCAATAGAGGCTGGAATGGAGTTAAAAAAGAAAAAATTTAAATTGTTTTGGCTTTACGTTTATTTAGCCTGAATAGTCCAAATGTTAATTCTAGTGGTTTTGTTGTATACTTAGTATAGGCTAAGTGGATAGGCAATAATAATATAGGACAGTTTTTTCATAATTTATGTTTACAAACATTATAAACAAATCTATGTAGGCTAGGCTATTTGTAAACATTTTACTTTATTTACAGATAACTTTATTATCATTATTTCTGAATGTAATAATAAAAATGCAACGTGTAGGCCTATGCGACTTAATTTTTGTCCCTCAGGAATATCGTCAGTATTTTTAACCATGCAGCAAACATTAAAATGTACTGAAAAAAATACTTTAATTTATAAACCATTGTTTTTCCTTTCATTTAATAGGTTTACATTTGGACAGAATCTTGTATAAAAGATAATTGTAGGCCTATTGGCAAAGACGGCAAATACACTCTCTTTGTTTTTTACTAAATTATTATTATTATTATTATTTTTCTAATAAAACTGGTTTTGGAATGTTTATAATACGAAGGAACGCTGGAACAAAAACGTTAAAATACCGATTCTGCTCGGAGTGGAATGATTGATTATTTATTTTTATTTTTTAAGCCCTGGTCTAGACTGTAGAGAGAAAATATTCTGAGAAATGAGACTATAAGAGAGGAAGGATGCTCTCCCTTCACTGTCACACTGTCACTCTGTATGACTGCTGGCCTTTTTACTGTGAGAAAATAACTCAGAGTGTAACGTGCCATGTGGGATGAACACTCACAATGAGGAGAAATGCAGGAATACAGACTTTAAATACACAGAAACCAGAGGGCTGTTTCATAAAAGACTCTAAGAAAATTGAGGATTAAACTCCAAACCTGACTTGAATTAACCTAACAAATGAGTTTGGGCTAAAACGGTTTCATAAAAGGTAATTGAAGTTCACGCAGTCCCGCTAATTCGATCCAGGTTTACCTAGTCAAGATAATTTCACATGCACGCTTTTCTTAAGCAGCCCTAGAGGTCGATCATGGATCAAATCGATTCACCACAGGAAACATTTTGTGCTATTTTATGCGTTTGAGACATGGTGTTTTCCTCAGTGCATAACTTACTTTTCACAAATTTATTCTCCATCTGTAAATGTTAGAAAGTAATGCAAATATTTCCATTTTGCTGCTAAACTTCACAGTGAACGAGCGCTGCTGCGCTAAACAGACGGGACGCAATAGATGCACAATAATTCTAAAATATACATTTTGCTAAAATATTTGATGTTGGACATTAAATGTAACTTATTTACAATTTTAATCCTACAAGCAAGTACAAATACAAGAGTTTAGAATCTAGTCTGTGCATATTTATTTAAATTTTTAATTTTGTGATTTTAATTTCTGCTCTTCTAATAACCACAAAGAGTACTACAGCTGCCAAACAAAACCAGAGAGAAATGTATTCATATATTTTAAAACAATTAAATATTAGACACAAAACATTTAGCCAGTAAGAAGGGAAAACCTGTAGGTTTTACACACACACACACACACACACACACATATATATAATTCAGGTTGATTAGGACACTTTTTCACAGTCATTTCAATAGCAAAAAAGTGTCACAATCAACCTGAATTCACTATATATTATATATATATATATATAATCTTGTACTCTTCTGTGCTAAAAATAAGTCTCTGACAGTTCTCTCCCAAGTGCTTCCATTGTTGTCAGTTTTAAAGGTGCCCTCGAATGAAAAATTGAATTTATCTTGGCATAGTTGAATAACAAGAGTTCAGTACATGGAAATGACATACAGTGAGTCTCAAACTCCATTGTTTCCTCCTTCTTATATAAATCTCATTTGTTTAAAAGACCTCAGAAGAACAGGTGAATCTCAACATAACACCGACTGTTACGTAACAGTCGGGGTGTACGCCCCAATATTTGCATATGCCCGCCCATGTTCCCAACATTATGAAAGGCATTAGACAAGGGCAGCCAGTATTAATAATTGTGTCATTCATCAAAATATTGAAAAGTTCTCACTCCAAAAAACATGGTGATTTGTCTATAATGTTTTAAATATAATAAATATATAAAAAGGCATCAGAATATTTTATAGCAGTCGTCTACTTCAGTACATGAAGGTTCACTTTTATGTTCTTTCACTTCATAATCCTCATTTTGAATTACTTTAATAAAATTAACTATTTTTGTAATTTCAGAGCTGATGGAAGTGAAGGAGGAGAGTGAAGAACTGAGTGAAGTGGAGGAGAAACATCATGATAAACCTGCAGAAAAACCTTTGAGTCGCTCAAAGACTAAAAAGACATTTTTTAAAGAAAAGAGCCAAGAAATCTACAACCTGCACTCAGTGTGGAAAGAGTTTCTCAACCAAAAAAAAAGTCTTGATGTTCACATGAGAATTCATACAGGAGAGAAGCTGTTCGCATGTAATCAATGTGACAAAACGTTTCTCTCGGCATCAGCCCTGAAGAGACACCTGACAGTTCATACAAAGGAGAAGCCACATTCATGTTCTGTGTGTGGAAAGAGTTTTTCACTGCTGTATAGTTTACAAGAACATGAGAACATTCATACTAATAGAGTACATGTGAGAGTACATGAGAGAGTACATGTGCTTTGAGTGCGAGAAGACTTTTACTACAGCAAACAGTTTAAAACTGCACCAGATAATTCACAATGGAGAAACACCTTACAAGTGTTCACACTCTCCCGGGCGGGCGTGAGTAGGCTACAGGATGGGAGGAAAAAAAACTGAAAAAAAATCATTAAACTACTGTCATAAAAAGTTATAGTTTTATATATACATAACTCCTGAATAAAAATTAAAATGTGTTTGGATTGATTTTTTTTTTTAAAAAGTTTTGAACAAATTTGGTTTGTCGATAGTGCAAATGCAGGTGATAAGCGGTTTTATTAAGCGAGTCATTGAATCATTCATTCACGATTCGTTCAAACGGCCGATTCATCAAGAATGAGACAGATGTTTGTGAATGGGTCATTGAATCTTTGACTCAAACGATCTGTTCAAAACACTGAATCATTCAAAACACAACTGAGTGTTGCTATGAGATGTTGTGATCTTTTTTTGGATTCATCGGATCTATTTTCGCTACTAAAATAGAACAAAACAGTTATTATTTCATCTAAACTGTAACTGACTTAATATTATTAACTTGTTTGATGAACTGTCATATCAGTGTCACATTTTCAATAGCGAGGTGATGGTCAATTAAGTGATGGTCATTTGTCAGCTCTCTTGATCGTCAGGTCGTGTGATGTATGTTGCTGAACTGTATTCAAATGCAAATGTTATAAATATAAAAACACCACATTTTGAAATTGAACTGCATTATGTCAATTTAGATTATTTGTGTGTGCTGCGCTCATAGACTTTAGAAAACGGCGCTCATTTGTTTGATTTCTCCTTGAGAAGCTGTGCAAGCCTCAAAAGTTTAAAGGTGCTAAAGGATGTTTTGTTTTATACATTTTTGCAATATTACTTGAAACTGTCTTTGCTAACTGATAAAAGACTATTTATTAGGTGCACTGAAAGTAATAATATTAATATACATCATCTGTGCACGAGGTAGGGCCTTAAAAACATCAGCCAATTGTTTACGCGATCATCGCGTAAATGATTGGCCCTCTGGCTTGTCAATCACTGCCGTGACGTTCCTTGTGAGAGACGAGCGCGGCTGCACGCTCCAGTAACTTTCCACACTCCACAGGTGCCGCATGCAGTGTTTTTGTCAGGAGACAGGAGTAACAACTGCAGATTATGAGTTACCTGCGGTGAGTCCAACATCCAAAAAACACGACACAGCGAGTGCCGGTGGTAAACACTCGTGTTCCAATACGAGTGTTTACGAGTTTTGGGAGGCGTTCCCTCGAAATGATGGTAAACACTCATGTATCAATACTCGTGCACGCATTTTGGGAGGCGTTCCTTTGAAATGAGCTGTGAAGGAGGGGGGTTCTTCTTACGCATGCACTCATTTCAAAAACTCAGTAACAGTCTTTGGATTCTCAGTCGATGAAAAAATCCTCTCTATCACCTTTAAGGTCTTTGCATCCTAACTGAGTTCGAAACTGTCCTATTCGTTTTCATATTCATCATTTGGTGGCTCTCAATTGTCAAAAACACGGGGTGTAAATGTTCACCCACTCTCACACAAAAATAAAAAACTGCATTTAAATTGACTCACGACATAGCTCTCCATTCAGTCTAGTCTCTTGCCAAGTTCACTTGTGCCAGCTCTCGCTAGTCTTTTATCAATCTAGATTTACATAGGCCTTCACTACAAAACCCCAACAGTCTTTTTAAAGACTAAACCCACAAACATTGTTTTTAAAGATTAGATCAAATCTCAGCCCTAGCCAGTATCTGCTAGGCAGTAGCTACACTTAGCTAAAACTACCCACGCGACTAAAGGCCAGAACACACCAAGCCGACGCCGATGAACGACGAAAAGCAAACTGCAGGGTTGGCTCACGTCGGTAGCGTCTGTGTCTAATGTTGGTTTGGAGGCATCGTATGTAGCGGAATCACTCAAAAGAATCACTCAACTGGGTAAACCGCATACAATTGCCAGACTCTCATTTTGCCGGCAGCGCAAGACGTGCAGAATAATGATAGGCGATAGTGCAGCAGCCAAACTCATTGCAATACCCCTGTCCAATGACACTGTCGCTAGGAGAATTGTAGACATGTCCAATTATATCAGAGAGCAATAGAGTTTGTAAAAAAGAGTCCTTACTACACGCTACAGCTGGACGAATCCACTGATATTGCTGGGCAGGCACAGCTCCTCACCTATGTCAGGTATCTGCGGGACAAGGTGATTGAGGAGGATGTCCTGTTTTGCCAGCCTCTTCATTTTCAATGTCCTTGATATTTTTATCCGTGAAAATGGTTTGGCTTGGGACCGATGCGTTAGCCTATGCATGGATGGTGCGCAGGCAGGAGATGGGGTCAGGGCACGAACAGTTGCTTCTGCACACTGAAGTTCGCTGGCTCTCCAGGGGGCGGGTGTTACAGCGGTTGTATGAGCTGTGAGAGGAGGTGAAGTGGTATTTGACAGAAATCAAATCAGATCTGGTGAAGCATCTGGATGACACTATGTGGCTTGCGTCTCTCTCCTATTTGGTCGATATATTTGACAGCTTGAATGGCCTCAACCTGTCTTTGCAAGGGCGCGAAACTCATATTTTGCACCTTGCAGACAAAGTGCACGCCTTTACACAAAAACTAGACCTCTGGCATGGCCGCATCAGTCGAGGGAACTGCGACATGTTCCCCAGCCTTACAGACTTTATCACTGATGCAGGCACGTCACACGATTTCTCCTCCCTATTTCAATCAGCGTCTGAGCACCTGTCAGCAATGAGAAAACAATTTGTGACATACTTTAAAGAGGATTATCGCTCTTTTGTGTGGGTTCGAGATCCGTTTGTGTGCGCAGCAAACAAGCTATCAATTGATATGCAGGGACAACTTATTGAGCTGAAAACTGACAGTAGACTGAAGGAACTCTTTAGCCCCAACTGCAATGAACCAGCTTTGGGGGGGCCCAGCTTGCAAAAGGTTGAGAACCCCTGTTGTATGGGGTATCCGGGGTTTGTCTTTTTTTGAATGGTTTGAGATGGTCATTGTTGATTTTGGGGGAAAAAATCCCTTTTCGTCCCTTAAATCTGCGCTTTTTTCTTGTAAATGGACAATTTCATAAGGTCCCAACAACCTGTGTTCAAACTTGCTTCATCTGCTGGGCCCTTATGTTTTTTCACAGGACCTTCTGGCCTACAAAAAATGGTGCCTGATTTGCCACCCTCTTTTTTTTTTTTTTTTTTTTAAAATGTTTTACATTTTATTCTTCAGATAAATTGCATTGTCCTCTGCTAACACAGATTACACAGTGCTGTTGATATTTTCAGAAACAACATTGAAGATTGAAATTATTAACTTCTAAATGATACTACATGATATTTATATGAAACAATGTAAATTACCTCATACGTCTCTGGCACCTCACAAGAATATCGGGCCTCTGTGCCAAACATTAAAGGTGCCCTAGAGTTGAAAATTGAATTTACCTCAGCATAGTTAAGTAATTAGAGTTCAGTACATGGAAATGACATACAGTGAGTCTCAAACTCCATTGTTTCCTCCTTCTTATGTAAATTTGATTTGTGCAAAAGATCACTGAAGAACAGGCAAATCTCAACATAACACCGACTGTGACGCAACAGTCGGGATCATTAATATGTACGCCCCCAACTTTTGCACATGCCAGCCCAAGTTCAAGGCATTAGACAAGCCAGTATTAACATCTGGATGTGCACAGCTGAATCAACAGACTTTATGCAGGTAAGCAAGCAAGCAGGAGCCATTGTGTGGGTGGCCAAACACACACAATTGCTAGTGTCATTAGGGGCACTGCAGTGCTCTCTGGTATAGGAGCATGCACTGGGCGGAGTTCAAGGACTGAAGCTGACTCTGACACTGGAATGGATTCAGGGGCTGGTAAAGGCTTTAACCAGAAGTGGTGGTGGCCTCAAAATAGAGAACTGTGTTTTATAAACCTAAAACTGTCAAACATCTGTCCTAAATTCATTAAAGGGGCTATATGTAAGATCTTTACTTTAATAAAGCATAAAAATACCCCAATATGTTAGCAGATATTTAGGAAACATGTTAAGTTCACCTACTTGTTTCTCAGAAAAACAATGCTGCAGCCAGATATTCTACTTTGAAATGTGCGTTCCGTGTTGGAATGTCTGTCTTTGTTTTGGTCTGTGTGAAACCGTGTGCAGCAGCTTATCCAATAGTATTTCGACATAACAGGTTGCCAGTTGGCGGAAAACACCGCATATTGCAGCCATGTAGTCGTATTCAAGCGTTTACATGGTAATTTTTTGCTGTTAGATCGGATTAGAAAAGGAATAAACCACCCCTTCCAATCCGATTGAAATTTCATTTGGATCGAGCTCAATCGGATCGATTAAGGCGTTTGCATGAACGTTTTTCAATCTGATTACAAGTGGATTATTTGGGTGCATGTAAACGTAGCCATTGTCACTTGCGCTCCCTCTTGATGCGTATCCTTGGCCACCCGCTTCTCTGAACAAGGGGGCGGGGCAAACAATATTTTGAATTTGGACTGCAATACCTATTTCAACCACTGGGTGTCATTTCCTATATAAAGCCCCTTTAAACTACTCTGAATTAATTGTTACAAGAAAACCAGGAATATTACACATTGTAAGATTGTAGCAGTTTCTCTTGATGTAATGTTTCATTGTGAAGGGTGGAGAAGCATCACATTTTATATTAAGGGTGTGATCTTTGTTCGACCATGACAAGGCCTGTTGTGAGTGGAACCTGTCCTGTTAAACCGTTGTATGGGCTTGGCCACCGTGCTGCAGCTCAGTTTCAGGGTCTTGGCAAACTTATAGCCTGCACCATCTTTATGTAGAGCAACAGTTGTTTTTTTCAGATCCTCAGAGAGTTCTTTGCCATGAGATACTATGTTGAACTTCCAGTGACCAGTATGAGAGAGTGAGAGAGATAACACCAAATTTTAACACCAACCTGCTCCCCATTCACACCTGAGACCTTGTAACATTAACGAGTCACATGACACCGGGGAGAGAAAGTGGCTAATTGAGCCCACTCACTTTTGTTATTTTTTGCTTTGGACTTCTTCACAGGACAGTGCTGTTTCTCAATGTGCTTCCAGATTCAAAATGCCTCACCGGTGAGGCCGAACTATACACACACACATTTTTGTCTATATTGCTTTTCTGTTTCTTCTTGTATAATACACTCTGGGTTGGCATTTATTCTTTGTATTTGTGGTTATTTGTTATAACCTCACTCAGTCAAACAGTTTTAGGAGGGAAAAGAACAAACTTTATTTGTGTAGCCTGCCTTATTTAGGCAGAGTGTTACAATCTTCACTGCATGTATATTTATAACCAAACAAACTATAAAACAACAGTTCTTCCTATATTTGTTTACATTTTAAAAATATTAAACATATGTGGTTCAGGCAATATATGCATATAGTCTGCAAATATAAAACAACCCTAACTCTTTTTGTTAGATATCAGTATTAATTACCAAATAGCTATTACAAAAGTATAAGCAAAAAGTATAAGAAGATAAAATAAAAAATAAAGCAAATGATTCAGTCAAACATACAAAGTCAGCGCTCTGGTAGGCTACAACAGTGAACTATAACTCCTAAGTATATAAAGTTATGATATTTCACTTTTAGTTCAACAAATTATAGATTTATGAGACCAAAGATCACCCGTTAGATATACAAAAGATGAATTATATTATGTTCAACCACTACAGAGACATCAGAGTCAACGGCAAACATCAGAAGGAGTAGCCAAGGTAAGGATGCTCTCAGCGGGGTACGTGAGCGCTGAGCACCAGGTGATCATCTGGATCTCACAACTCCAAATAGGCTCTACTTTTATCAATAAACCACAAATTTGTAAAAAAAACAGTACACTCTTGCCTGAAAACTCTTAAAACTACATATCATGACATAATAACAGTAGTATGTTTGAATTACTTGGGTTTTCTCCTCTGCTACTAACACTTGCTGGTTAGTACGCAATGCATTCTGGGATACCTGGCTGTCTCAAGTCCGCACAAGTCACCTCTCTATGTATTCGTGATAAAAAGGGTGTATCAAGAACACAACCAGAGATTTGAACTGTACTTGGCTAGATGTGAATTTTGAACTGGAACAGTACTTGGACGGCGACTGATGACATTTCACAAGAACACAGACAAGAGCACATATTGAGAAATGGATAACTATGAATAAATGAATGAATGAGGCATTTATATAGCACTTTACTATGTACTACTGTACACCCTAAATGCTTCGCAATCACATCAGGGGTCTCTCCTTATCCACAACCTGGATAATTCAACAGCAGACAGTGCAACAGCGCCAACTATAGGTGGAGAGGAGAGATTTGGTGTGTGTCTTAGAAGAGACGTTGTTTCTCAGCACAAAGATGAACTACTTATGATTTCAGACTGTGGTGATGTGGTTTCTCCACTGCATGGATCTTCATGTGTATCTTCAGGTGGTTTTTAATAGTGAAACTCTTTTTACACTGATCACACGTGTGTGGCTTCTCTCCAGAGTGGATCCTCTCATGTGTTTTTAGAGATGAAGACTGACTGAATCTCTTGTCACAGTGTGAACACTTGTAAGGTTTTTCTCCAGTGTGAATTCTCATGTGTATCTTCAGGTGATTTTTAATAGTGAAACGTTTTCCACACTGATCACACGTGTGCAGCTTCTCTCCAGTGTAGATCTTCTTGTGTTGTTTCAGATTTGCTAACTGATTGAATCTCTTGTCACAGTGTGAACACTTGTAAGGTTTTTCTCCAGTGTGGATCTTCTCATGTGTTTTTAGAGATGATGACTGACTGAATCTGTTGTCACAGTGTGAACACTTGTAAGGTTTTTCTCCAGTGTGGATCTTCTCATGTGTTTTCAGAGATGATGACTGACTGAATCTGTTGTCACAGTGTGAACACTTGTAAGGTTTTTCTCCAGTGTGGATCCTCTCATGTGTTTTCAGAGATGATGACTGACTGAATCTGTTGTCACAGTGTGAACACTTGTAAGGTTTTTCTCCAGTGTGAATTCTCACGTGTATCTTCAGGTGTCTTTTAATAGTGAAACTCTTTCCACACTGATCACACGTGTGCAGCTTCTCTCCAGTGTGGACCCTCTCATGTGATTTCAGAGATGATGAACGACTGAATCTCTTGTCACAGTATGAACACTTGTAAGATGTTTCTCCAGTGTGGATCCTCTCATGTGTTTTCAGATTTGATGACTGACTGAATCTGTTGTCACAGTGTGAACACTTGTAAGGTTTCTCTCCAGTGTGAATTCTCATGTGTATCTTCAGGTTACTTTTAATAGTGAAACTCTTTCCACACTGATCACACGTGTACGGCTTCTCTCTGCTGTGGATCCTCTCGTGTTTTTTCAGAGATGATGAATCACTGAATCTCTTGTCACATTGTGAACACTTGTATGGTTTTTCTCCAGTGTGAATTCTCTGGTGCAGTTTTAATTGGTTTGCTGTAATAAAAGTCTTCTCACACTCAAAGCACATGTACTCTCTCACACCAGTGTGTATTTTCTCATGTTCTTTTAAATATTGCAGCTGTGAAAAACTCTTTCCACACACAGAACATGAATGTGGCTTCTCTTTTGTATGAACTGTCAGGTGTCTCTTCAGGGTTGATGACTCTAGAAATGTTTTGTCACATTGATCACATGTGTGTAGCTTCTCTCCAGTGTGGATCCTCCTGTGTTTTTTAAGGTTTGTTGATTGACTGAAACTCTCCCCACATTGATCACATGTGAACGGCTTCTCTCCAGTGTGAACTCTCATGTGATCCTTAAGATTTCCTTTTTGTGTGTAACTCTTCCCACATTGATCACATGTGAACGATCTCTCTCCGGTGTGAATTTTCATGTGTTCTTTAAGGCTTGATGATCGTGAGAAACTCTTCCCACACTGATCACATGTGAACGGCTTCTCTCCTGTATGAACTCTCATGTGAACCTTAAGATGTTGTTTGGTTGAGAAACTCTTTCCACACTGATCACATGTGTGTGGTTTCTCTCCAGTGTGAACTTTCATGTGTTCTTTAAGGCTTGATGATTGACTGAAACTCTTCCTGCACTGTTCACATGTGAATGGCTTCTCTCCTGTATGAACTCTCATGTGAATCTTAAGATGTTGTTTGGTTGAGAAACTCTTTCCACACTGAGTGCAGGTGAAAGATTTCTTGGCTCTTTTCTTTAGAGATGTCTTTAGTTCTTCACTCTCATAGCTTTCTTCTATCAGGTCTGAAATGAGAGAAAAAAAAGTCATTTAACTCTCTGAGGTCTGAAAACGCGCCGGCGCGTTTTGCCGGTTTTTCACATTGCAGCAAAACAGACTTAAAATACTTTTTGTTTCTTTAGCGCCCTCCGGCTGCAGTATGAATTAAAAACTCCATTCATGGAATAGCCTCTTCTTCTTTTAGATGAATCTGTGGACTAAAAATGCACAGAGAGCGCCCTCCGGCTGCAGTATGAATTGCAAACACCAGTGCTCATAGTGATGACAATGAATATTAAATAAATATAACTCCTCTGTATAGAAAATTGACATAAACATATGAGAATCCAATATTTCTCCAAATGTGCATGCTTTTAAACTAAAAGCCTATATTCAGACTCGCACAGATAAACAAGGAAAAAAGTTTGGTCAAGGTGTGTCCTGTGCTCTTTCTCTTTCTATCCAAGTGGTGCTTTCTTGTTTTATTGCAAAGTGTTTGATCTCAGCTTTTGTTTTAGCAGGAAAATCAAGTCTTAGATATTTTTTATATTTAAAACATTAGAGCATTTTTGTTATTTATATTTTTAAAAATATCACGTCATCAAGTTCTACAGACTTGTCTGTAGAAAGTTCTCATGCTCAAAGTCTAGACTGACTGCATCTTTAAATGTGTTATTATCAGTGTCCTACACGATTCACTCAACCCTGTTACTTCTGACATGATTTTCCTCCTTTCAAAACAGGGATTTCTTAAAACTATGAGACCCAGGAAGTGACATCATCTGGGCTCTTTCTAGAAAGTCTCAGTTTTTATAAAAATTAATGACAGCATTCATCAACTCTGTTACCAAAGTTACTGTAAGAAAAGATTTTGCTCAAGTTACACTCACAACCCTGTCAGGCATTCTGGAAAGTTCATTTACTTCATAAATTTTGGTGTTTACAGTTTATTCCTAAAATAACAGTGTTTAAAACTACATTGAAAATGGCTAAATTCTGGAAACACTCCTGCAAATTGAGAACCAGATATGAAACAAATGTAAAATATTTAGTTTGATCTGATGTTGACAATCAATATGAAGGTTTCTCAAACTGAGTATTAAAAGGTGCACAGCTAATGGGCACCATTACAATTTTAAATACCAATAACATTGATTAATTACCATTACAATAATCTCACTTAAAGGTGCCATAGAACTGAAAATCGAATTTACCTTGACAGTTGAATAATAGTTTAGTACATGGAAATGACATACAGTGAGTCTCAAACTCCATTGTTTCCTCCTTCTTATGTAAATCTCATTTGTTTAAAAGACCTCAGAAGAACAGGCGAATCTCAACAGCTGAATCATCAGACTAGGTAAGCAAGCAAGAACAATAGCGGAAAATGGCAGATGGAGCAATAATAACTGACATAATCCATGATATATTTTTAGTGATATTTGTGAATTGTCTTTCTAAATGTTTTGTTAGCATTTTGCTAATGTACTGTTAAATGTGGTTAAAGTTACCATAGTTTCTTACTGTATTCACGGAGACAAGACTGTCGTTATTTTCATTTTTAAACACTTGCAGCCTGTATAATGTATAAACACAACTTCATTCTTTATAAATCTCTCCAACAGTGTGTAACGTTAGCTTTAGCCACGGAGCACAGCCTCAAACTCATTCAGAAACAAATGTAAACTTCCAAATAAATACTATACTTATGCGATTAGACATGTTGCATGACGAACACTTTGTAAAGATCCACTTTGAGGGTTATATTAGCTGCGTGAACTTTGTTTATGCTGTTTAAGGCAAGCGTGAGCTCCAAGGGCCCGCAGCATGAATAGGTGCATAGTTAATGATGCCCCAAAATAGGCAGTTAAAAAATTAATTAAAAAAAATCTATGGGGTATTTTGAACTGAAACTTCACAGACACATTCAGGGGACACCTTAGACTTATATTACATCTTGTAAAAAAACGTTCAATGGTACCTTTAAAAATTAACATTATGTATCATTTCATAGTTTAACTGTTTCTCTAAATGTGAAGAAGAATTTTATGTTTTAAATTACTTTTTGGAAAACAAAAAGTTTTAATGTAACATCAACATTTAGTGTAACAGATTCTTTTTCAATTAATTATTTTTTTATGCTATATTATCCACTTTTTGTATTTCACCCATAAACTAAGCACATTAAGAATTAAATTGGTCTATCGTAAATTAACTGATGCTAATTCAGAACTTCATTCTGTTTCTCCATTACTACGTTTCTGGATATCTGTCAACATTTTAAAGAACTGTAAGAAAACAGTTGAAAGTACAAAAACAAAAATAATTGTTTATGTTAGAGGTCCACAAATCCCCTCAGTCTGTTGAAAATGAAATGAGCTTTAAGTGTCAATTTACAGCAGATCTGAAGACATCAGCATAATAAATGAGGTGAAAACAGGAACTATTGACATGAAATAAAGAGTGTTTTCAGCAGTTTCTCTGTTAATATTGATGATCCTCAGACTATCAACACTCATTCAACAAGACATTCAGACCATTAGCAGATCATCTCACTTTATTCTGAGTGTTTGATGATAGAAACACATTGACAGTGTACAAATTGTGAATAAAAAAGGAATGCAATAATTTACAAATCTCAAACTTATATTTTATTCACAATAGAATATAGATAACATATCAAATGTTGAAGGTGAGACATTTTGAAATGACATGCCAAATATTGGCTCATTTTGGATTTATTTAAAGCTACACATTCCAAAAAATTTGGGACAGGTAGCAGTAAGAGGCCGGAAAAGTTAAATGTATACATATAAGGAACATCTGGAGGACCAATTTGCAACTTATTAGGTCAATTGGCAACATGATTGGGTATAAAAAGAGCCTCTCAGAGTGGCAGTGTCTCTCAGAAGTCAAAATGGGCAGAGGATCACCAATCAGAGAAAAATAGCAGAGTTTGAAGTTATAATAGGGCATAATATCATCCAAAGATTCAGGAACAATCTCTGTGCGTAAGGGTCAAGGCCAGAAAACCATATCCCGTGATCTTCGGGCCCTTAGACAGCACTGCATCACATACAGGAATGCTACTGTAATGGAAATCACAACATGGGCTCAGGAATACTTCCAGAAAACATTGTCGTGAACACAATCCACCGTACCATTCGCCTGTGCCGGCTAAAACTCTATAGGTCAAAAAAGAAGCCATATCTAAACATGATCCAGAAGCGCAGGCGTTTTTTTCTGGGCCAAGGCTCATTTAAAATGGACTGTGGCAAAGTGGAAAACTGTTCTGTGGTCAGACGAATCAAAATTTGAAGTTCTTTTTGGAAAACTGGGACGCCATGTCATCCGGACTAAAGAGGACAAGGACAACCCAAGTTGTTATCAGCGCTCAGTTCAGAAGCCTGCATCTCTGATGGTATGGGGTTGCATGAGTGCGTGTGGCATGGGCAGCTTACACATCTGGAAAGGCACCATCAATGCTGAAAGGTATATCCAAGTTCTAGAACAACATATGCTCCCATCTAGATGTAGTCTCTTTCAGGGAAGACCTTGCATTTTCCAACATGACAATGCCAGACCACATACTGCATCAATTACAACATCATGGCTGCGTAGGAGGAGGATCCGGGTACTGAAATGGCCAGCCTGCTGTCCAGATCTTTCACCCATAGAAAACATTTGGTGCATCATAAAGAGGAAGATGCGACAAATAAGACCTAAGACAGTTGAGCAACTAGAAGCCTGTATTAGACAAGAATGGGACAACATTCCTATTCCTAAACTTGAGTAACTTGTCTCCTCAGTCCTCAGACGTTTGCAGACTGTTATAAAAAGAAGAGGGGATGCCACACAGTGGTAAATATGGCCTTGTCCCAACTTTTTTGAGATGTGATGCCGCCATGAAATTTAAAATCAACAAATTTTTCCCTTAAAATGATACATTTTCTCAGTTTAAACATTTGATGTCATCTATGTTGTATTCTGAATAAAATGTTGAAATTTGAAACTTCCACATCATTGCATTCTGTTTTTATTCACAATTTGTTCAGTGTCCCAGCTTT
Organism: Chanodichthys erythropterus; assembly: GCF_024489055.1. Lineage (NCBI taxonomy): Eukaryota > Metazoa > Chordata > Actinopteri > Cypriniformes > Xenocyprididae > Chanodichthys > Chanodichthys erythropterus. Next base: position 40,356 of record NW_027125668.1, read on the forward strand.
TTTGTAATTGGGTTTGTATATTTTATAGTTTTAAAATATTTTGAAGGACAAAAAAATTATCTTTATTGGCTTTATTTCAAGTCAACTGTTACTTTGCACAAGCCCCTATGCGCTCACACACTTGGCACAGCCCTTGTCATTAATTAATATGAATTAATATGATTAGCCTTTTGCTTGACTACCTTATCAAACGCTAATAATGTGATGCTAGTGTTACACATACCATTCCTGTTCTTCAACTCAGACAGAATCAGACAGCTGCCTTCTAACAATCAGTATCCAAACGCTCACCCTTATGAAACTCAACCATGATTTTTGTAGTAACCATGATTTTATAGTAAAACTATGGTTTTACTACAATAACCATAGTTTAAATATAGTTCCCTTTCAAGGGCACTTGTGCTGCATAAATTGCTATAGGAACGCCTCTGGGTGATGTCGTCATGAAGCACATATGCAATCTGTCCAATCAGGAGACAGAACGTCATAGGCACGTGACGTCACTGACCAGGAACCATAAAGCCAGCCCGAAAACACTGTCATTCAGCTTCTGTGTCTTCAGCAAGCACTCCGTCTGATCTGTCTGTCTTATTTACCTTTGTCTGTCTACTTTGAAAAGTATTACCATGGCGAGCGAGCAGCTATACAGGAAGTGCGTGCACCCTTGTCCGCGTTTTATCCCGGATGGGGACTCGCTTGAAATGTGTGTTGTTTGCATGGGAGTGCACCATGCCCACGCAGCTCTCAAAGGGGGCTGCTTGTGTGCATTGTGATCAGCTGCCGCTGAGAATGCTGCGCTCCCGCCAAGCTCTCTTCAAGGAGAGTGGCTCGGTTCGTGTTCCCCAGGGCTCGGGTCCTGCTTCTGTCGAGGCAGGGCGGCGCCTTATGTCTTGGGGTTCGCAGATGGATGTATCAGAGGGGTTAGAGATGGGCCATGCCTTATCTCTGCCTTCAACTGGTGCATCTGGCAGTGTATCCATCCGGAGGCCGGAAGCACGCTTTGCGGTTTCTTCCGCTCCGGGGGATATGGTCACGTTAATGGCGTCTAGTTCTGAGGAGCTGGATGTTGTTAGCGTGGCCACGGGAGAGTCTGAGGATTCGTCACTTCAGTCTCCCGCGAGCGAGGAGCTCATGGAGGTGCTTTCTCGTGCTGTGGCCAAGTTGAGCATCGATTGGCCGGCCGAAAAGCAAGAGCAGACGGTGAGAAGCAAGCTTGACGAACGCTTCTTGCCATCCAGGTCTGCTCAGCCTCCACGTCGGGCGCTACCATTTTTCCCGACCTCCACACTGAGGTGTCGAGGTCGTGGAAGAAGCCGGTATCTACCCGTGTCTACACACCTCAGACCTCCATTTACAGCAATGTGGCTGGAATGAGGAGACACAGGTATGGGGCGATGCCAAGAGCGGAAGAGACACTTGCGGGCCATCTCTCTCCGCACGCGGCCAAATCCCTTTGGCTGCCGGGCAAAGCTGCAGAAGCCGAGTACGAGCTCCCCGCAATACAGACAACACCTGAAGCAGAGTGTTGCTACCCGTGCTCCCCCTCCGAGGAGTTGGGATCTGAGGGCCGTCATTCCTGCCAAGAGGGCTTCGTCTAAGAGATCCTGACGTCAGAGGGGCGGTCAGGATCCTGAGGGTGGTCCCCTCCGGAGACAAACAGTGTTCACCTCATCATACGGTGCCCTTAGTAGATTTTTTGTCAGAGTGGAAAAATCTGTCAAAAGTATCTCAGTGGGTCCTGCGAACTATAGAAAAGGGGTATGCGATTCAGTTCAGAACATGCCCACCCCGATTCAACGGGGTTCTAGCCACAGTGGTAGACCCCGAGCAGGCTCTGGTGCTGGCACAAGAGGTTCAGACGCTCTTGCGAAAGGAGGCTATAGAGAGGGTCCCTCCTCCCAGCAGGGAGTCAGGCTTTTACAGCCGTTACTTCATTGTGCCAAAGAAAGATGGAGGATTACATCCGATTTTAGATCTACGACAATTGAATCGAACAGTAGCAAGTAGGGCTGGACGATTAATCGAAAAGTAATCGAAACCGAAATTCAGAACCTCTAACCGACGTAATTTTCCTGTGACGGTTATTTCGTTTTTTAATCCTGTTAATACTTCCCCCTTAAAAACATAACTGCGTGTGTAGCCACGTGACTCCGCCCAGTCCAGTCAGTGGCATAAAAGCAAAACACGGAGGTGAACGCCGGTTCAACACATAGTGATGGCGCGCAAGCGGTGAGCCTTGCGTCTTGACTAAACTTTGTCAGATGTATTTGTTTTATGGTTTGGACATTCAAGCGATTAGACGATCGGATGTGTATTATTATATCGAGCTACCGCGCTTGCATAGATATATACATATATCTATGCCGCGCTCACGCAGCTGCATGTGGCACGAACACTCACACAAACAGCTGCGCAAAAAGTGAAGATCGCGCACACACAGAGGAACGCAAAAACTTGTCAGCGCTGTCCTGTGATTTATCACTAAAATAGCTTAGAAACTCAAAAGTTATAGCATCTATTTTTTTTCTACTTTTGAAGGAACTATTTACAACCCACAGCTTCACAATTAATAGAGAGACGGTATGACTAATTCACACACGCAATCACTACTGGTACTGTGGTAATTTATCTTTATCTGATTTACAATGAGCAGAAACCTGTAAGAAATGTTACAAACCATAGATAAAATAACTGCTGATAGTGAGCTATGATGTCAGATCACTCTTTCAACAGGAAAAAAAAAAATCCCACCTTAATAGTCAATCATAGGCTATTTACAGTACAAACCTTGTCAGTGAACTATGAGGGCAAAAAAAATAAAAAAAAATCGTTCATTAATCGTAATCGAGGTAAAATGTTCTCCCCCGGTTCTCCCCTTCGGCCTAGCCTTGTCACCCCAAACTTTTACCAAGTGTGTAGATGCGGCGCTGACGCCCTTGCGCATTCAGGGCATCCACATTCTCAACTACATAGACGATTGGTTGATTCTCGCTCAATCAGAGCAGATGGCGGTTCAACATCGAGGTGTTGTTCTAACTCATATGGAAAAGTTGGGGTTGAGACTAAACGCAAAGTAAAGTGTGCTTTCTCCTGCACAGAGAACCACTTATCTTGGCGTGGTATGGGATTCGGTTTATTCGGTGAAAGTCAGTTTATCTCCGGCTCGAATATCATCAATCCTCAATACTGTCTCGGACATAAGGCAAGGCCAGTCACTCAGTGTAAAACAGTTCCAGAGACTGTTAGGTCTGATGTCAGCAGCGTCCAACGTTATACCTTACAGCCTGTTGTGCATTAGATCATAGCAGTGGTGGCTCAAAACCAAGGGGTTCTCCTCGAGGGGAATCCGTTTAGTACGATCAGAGTCACGCGGCGATGCTTACGTGCACTAGACATATGGAAGCAACCTTGGTTTCTATCCCAGGGACCTGTGCTGGGGGCTGTCAGTCGCCGCGTCACGCTAACGACAGATGCATCCCTCATGGGTTGGGGGGTGATCATGAGTGGTCGCTCGACACGGGGTCTGTGGCAGGACCATCATCTCACTTGGCACATAAATTGTCTAGAAATGATGGTGGTATTTCTAACTTTGTCTCTGAGGTCTGGGAGGAAGTATCTCAAACATGTGTTAGTCAGAACAGACAACACATCAGTAGTCTCGTATATAAATCACCAGGAGGGTCTGAGATCACGCCCGCTTTACAAACTGGCGAATCAGATTCTTCTGTGGTCCCAAGGGAAACTGCTATCCCTCACAGCAGTTTACATCCCGGGGTACCTGAATGTGGGAGCAGACATCCTGAATAGGGAACGAGACACTGTGTAACCTTGCCATACTCCCTGCATGCCCAAGAGCGACTTGCTTCAGACTTGAGAAGCTGAATGACAGTGTTTTTGGGCTGGCTTTATGGTTCCTGGTCAGTGACGTCACCCGCCTATGACGTTCCGTCTCCTGATTGGACAGATTGCATACGTGCTTCACGACGACATCACGCAGAGGCGTTCCCATAGCGATTTACGCAGCGTCTCGTTCCCTATTTAGGGAACTAAGGTTATATACATAACTGAGATGTTTTTGTAGTAAAACCATAGTAACTACAAAATAACCATTGTTTTACTATGGTTTTTGAAGTAAAACCAGAGTAACTACATAATGAAAGTACTAGGTTACTAATGTAACCTCGGTTCCCTTAGATATGGAATGAGAACTGCATTATTTGTCTTTCTAAAACAAGATGCTACAGGGGGAAACTTCTTTTTCTCTGATTACTGAAGCCTTTTTCAAACTGCATGGCCATCAGGGCCTGATTTTAATATCTGAGGTCGAGGATGGGTTTGAGAGGTCTCCTGGGAGGATGAAAAATGTGAGGGCGTGAGGGACAGAGTCGCATTCTGAAAAGAACGCTGTCCGCGAGCACAAGGAGGCTACACTCATGCTCTTGCAATAAGAGCAGGTCATTTCAATGAGCGTGGCTTCTGTGTGGGACTTGCCCAGACATTGCATGCACTCACTGTGTCCGTCGTCCATGTGCAAAGGGACGTTGATACAACGGCGCGAGAGATCTGCTCGAGTTTCCGGTTACTGGTTGTAGCCTGTCTGCCTGTCCTGTCAGCTTCCGGTTACTGGTTGTAGCAAGCGTGAGTAACTAGCGCGAGAGGAATGTTGGATTAAAAACTAGAATGCTGGATGACTACTGTGAAGACGCAGCAGAATCGGCTTGTTGAGTTATTGGAGGAGGTTAGCAGCTGCTCCTTCAAAACATTGAAAAGGATAAACGGATGGCGGAGCATGAACGGAGGGTGGACGATCTGGAGCAGTACTCCCGGGTGAATGATTTGCTCATCACCGATATTCCCATCAAACCACGCTCGTACGCACGCGCGGTATCTGCGGTCAACGTTAATGACCCAGGGGAGGAGGAGGTACGCTCAGTGGAGCAACAAGTGGCAGCCTTTCTGCAGAGCAAAGGAGTAGAGCTGGACCTGGATTGCATTGAAGCATGCCACCCTTTACCCAAAAGGATCAATAACGACAGATCAGCAGTTATTCTGAGATTTGTTAACAGGGAAAACAAGACGGCATTGCTAAAACAAGGCCGCAAACTCAAAGGGACGAATATATATATATATATAAATGAACATTTAATAAAAAAGAATGCTGAAATAGCAAGGAAAGCAAGATACCTCAAGAAACAACGAAAAATCCAACATACATGGGTAACAAATTGCAAAATCTTCATCAAGTTAAATGGGTCTCCTGAGGAGGCGAAAATTCTCACAGTAAGGAATATAGGAGTTGGACAAGTATCAGTAATCATAATGTACATCAGCCATCTGGAAACAAATAAGGTAACATCTGACTTATACTATTAGAATTAACACTGAGCTACATACAGTTAGCCAAAAGGAAAATTATACAGAGACAGATCTCCAACAACTGGACTTAGATGCAATTGAACACGAGTACAATATGCATGATGTAGAGACTGATATTGATCCCGACAACAATTTTCTTTCGTACATAAATAATAAGTGCAATTACTATACAAATGAACAGTATAGCAATAATTGCATTACCAAGGACAAATTGTCTATTACCCATTTTAACAGCAGAAGTATGTATAAGAATTTCAATGCAAAAAATTTCGTTTATCCTTTCAGTGTTATAGCTATATCTGAAACCTGGTTCAATCAAGAGAAAGGAATCGACTTTGAAATAGATGATTATGATCTCCATTACGTAAACAGACAAAATAAAATAGGAGGCAGGGTTGCGCTCTATGTGCACAAAACTATAAAACATTCTGTTCTGATCAATATGTCAACAGCATTTGATAATGTAATGGAATGCTTAACAATAGAGATCAATAATGGAAAGAAAAAAACATTATTATGAGTTGTGTTTATAGATCACCTGGATCAAGTGTTGATATTTTCAATGAAGAGTTGGAGAAACTGTTTTCAGCTGTTAACAATAAACCTATATTCATCTGTGGGGACTTTAATATTGACCTTTTAAATCCAAACAAACATAAATTGACTGATGAATTCATTGAAAGAATGTACTCTATATCTTTATTCCCAACAATTACAAAACCTAGTAGAATCACATCACACAGTGCAACCTTAATTAATAAAATTTTTACAAATAATTTGACAAATAACATAAACGGGCTGCTTCTTTGTGATATTACAGACCACTTACCTGTTTTTTCCATATATGACTGTAATGTTTCTAAAACTAGTGAAATCTGTAATGTGACTTGCAAAAGATTACAAACTCAAGAAGCAATTAATGCATTTAATGATGACCTGGGAGTGCAAAACTGGAGCTCCATTTATGGAGCAATCGATACAGACAGAGCTTACAATAACTTTTTAGAAATATTCACATCATTATATGATAAGCACTGCCCCATTTCAGTTTATAGCAAACAGAAGAAATATTCAAAATGTCCCTGGATGACTAAAGGTGTACAAAATTCATGTAAAAAGAAAAATAATCTTTATAAATCGTTCATTAAATTGAAAACTAAAGAAGCTGAGATTAGATATAAATTGTACATAAACAAATTAACTGATGTAATAAGATTAGCCAAAATATTATATTATAAGAAATTATTAACTGAGAATAAAACCAATATAAAAGGAACATGGGATTTATTAAATGGCATTCTCAAAAAAGGTTTAAAACAAAAAACATACCCAGAATATTTTGTTGATTCAAATGATGAGTATCAAAATATGGATAAAGTAGTTAATAGCTTCAATACATTTTTATAAATATTGGTCCTGATTTGGCAGAAAGAATCCCAGATGAACATATAGAGCATAATATTGGAAAAACTGAAAAAAAATCCTAATTCTATCTTTCTTTCACCAGTTAGTGAGAAAGAAGTAATGGATATTGTTCAAAAGTCTGAAAATAAATATTCTATGGACTGTCACTCCATCAATATGGCACTATTAAAAAAAGTTATAAATAATATTAAAGCACCTCTAACGCACATCTGTAATCTGTCACTTCAAAATGGCTGTGTTACCAAGAAAATGAAAATTGCAAAAGTTATACCAATATTTAAAAATGGAAATAAACATAACTTTACTAATTACAGACCGATTTCACAGCTTCCTCAATTTTCAAAAATTCTTGAAAAAAATTTTAATGTTCGATTAGAAAAATTTGTTGAAAATTATAAACTGATTAACGAAAGTCAATATGGATTCAGAAGCAAACGATCTTCATCAATGGCTATAATTGATGCAATAGAGGAAATATCAAATGCACTGGATAATAAAAAAAATTACTATTGGAATATTCATTGTTCTGAAAAACGCCTTTGACACTATTAATCACACTATACTACTCAAGAAGTTAGAAAGGTATGGGATAGGTGGGGTGGCTGGAAAATGGGTAAAAAGCCATTTAAGTGACAGAATACAGTATGTGCAGATGGGTGAGTTCTCATCTAACTGTTGTGCAATTTCTTGTGGTGTTCCTCAGGGGTCGGTATTGGGCCCAAAATTATTCAACTTGTACATCAATGATATATTTAATGTTTCACAATTACTTAAGTGTGTTTTGTTTGCAGATGATACTAATATTTTCTATTGTGATGACTGTTATGATAAGCTTGTTAATGTTGTAAATACTGAACTAAGGAATATTAAAAAATGGTAATTATAAAAATAACTCGAAAAAGCCCATTGAGATAGATGGGATACAAATTGAACATGTCTGAAATAAAATTTTTAGGTGTCACAATAGAAAACTCACATCAGACACATAAAAAACAAAGTCTCCAAATGCCTTGCAATAATAAATAAAGCTAAATATGTTCTTGATTATACTGCACTCCATACCCTGTATTGTTCCCTGATCTTACCATACTTAAGCTACTGTGTTGAAATATGTGGGAACAATTATAATAATTCAATACAGTCACTCTTTATTTTACAAAAAAGGGCTATACGTACAGTGCACAAAGCTGAATATATTGAACACACAAATCCACTTTTTCTCAAAACAAAGTTATTAAAAATACAGGATCTTGGGAAATTTAACACCGCACAATTTTTATTTAAAGCATTTCATAATCTATTACCTGTTAACATACAAAAGTTATTCACGCATAGACAGCGGCTGTACAGTACGAGGGGCTATGGGAACTTTTTAATACCAATGGTCAGAACTACCAGGAGGAGTTTTTGTGTGTCTGTATGTGGGGTTAAATTATGGAATGGTCTGGGGCTCGAATACAAACAATGTCAAAGCATTCGTCAGTTTAAAACTCTATATAAACAGAAGGTTTTTTCACAGTACAAGGACGGCGGGGCTTAATTGTCTGTTAATGTATTTATTGGCTGTGTGTCTTACCTTGTTGGTATTGTGGTTACCATTGTTGGTATTACTATAATTGTTACCTGTGGTAATATATGAGTGTATTGAGATATGTTTTTTTTGTTTTTGTTTTTCTTCTCCATATGTGTATAAATACATGAGAGTAGGGCTGTGCGATATATCGAATGCTTTTGTCACGCGCATTTCGTCAGTAAAGCCGGTTCCCTGATTGCCGCTAAATCTCCATCACCTGCTTTCAAATGAAGTGCCATTTAATAGACAGAGCCGTAGTTCACTGATAAGTCACGCAATATCGCGTTCAATATCGACGGTGATTCATATCGATATTGAACGCGATATTGCGTGGCTTATCAGTGAACTACGGCTCTGTCTATTAAATGCCGCTTCATTTGAAAGCAGGTGATGGCGATTTAGCGGCAATCAGGGAACCGGCTTTACAGACGAAATGCGCGTGACAATCTCATGCGATATATCGCCCAGCCCTACATGAGAGATATGATAACATTAATAATTAAGGAAGCATCTACTTTTGTTTTTGTATTTCTATTAATTTGTAACAGACCGGGGTGGGTTTAAATAAGTTTGACTTCTTCCCACTCTGTTTCGAGCAATTGATTATGTTGTTTATGTAAGGTGAACTTACCTTGTATAATCAAATGCTTCTATTGCTTTGTTATGTTACTATTGCTCGAAATAAACAATAATCATCATCATAATCATCATGCTCATTAGAGATTATGCTCTTTTATTTTCCAACTGCAGCTGCAGAAGGAAAAGGCATGTAGAACAGAGCTGCTTGAGAGCAGCGAACTGATCCAGTTCTTCTGATTGGTCCACTGTTTTGGAACTGACATTGATGAGTGGCGCTGCATGTAAAAGTTGAAATTCTTTTAACTTGACACGCCATCTTAAAAACGCGGCACTCATGTAGGGCTGGACGATTTACCGTAAAAAGTAATCAAAACCAAAATTCTGAATGTAATTTTCCCATGTTGGTTATTTCATTTTTTAAATCCTGTTAATACTTTCCACAGGGAGGAACTTTTGAGCATGAACAGAAAAATGGTAAAAAATGATATAAATACTGTTCGGTTTCTCTCACAAACTGATCGTTTCGTGTCTTAGGACATTAATGTGTCGTCACGAGCCGCAGGGTTTAATTTGGATTTGTCTAAGCAAGTTTTATTTACTGTTACAGTAGAAGTTCCCATCCACTGCTATTATTTGACTGACAGACTGCAGCGGTTGCAGTTAAAATCCATAATTTGTGTTCGACTGAAGAAACAAATTCACATACATCTTGGATGCACTGGGGGTAAGCAGATAAACATCAAATTTTCATTTTTGGGTGAACTATCCCTTTAACGTCATGTGGGAGTTTTTGCCGCACTTTGCTACAGGACACATAATACACACAAGGCAGTGGTCAACCAGAGAGCAAGCTTCAAGCAAGAAGCCACAAATCAAATTCCTCTCACCTCATCTCTCATCTAGTACCTCAGAGTTTGTAAAGGTGGCATGAATGAAATGTTGCCAAATTAAAGTGCATAGGAGGCCTGTTCCTGGAGAATTTGTATCCACCATCGTCTATTTACAGAGCCCCACACATGAGAGGGAAAATAAATTGTAGGCTAAATCGTGCGAAAGATTCACTAATTCATTCCCTCCATTTACTAAATTGTGCTTATGGTTTACTAATTTGTTCCCTCGATTTATAAATCATGCACATGATCAAGTGAATGAATTAGTAAATTATGTGTACAATTTATTTATTTTTTCTTGCATTCATATGCGGGGCTCTGTATCCATTTTCGTAAAATTAAAAATGAAACACCCAAAACTGTATATGGTCCCATAGTGAAGATGAACCGTGCGGTGATATGTGAAATTCTGTAGAGAACATGTGATGTTAATCGATCTATGTTCTATAACATGTAAAACGGGAACATGAAAGGAATATTCTAAAAGCAACTCATGTAAACACCTTAATCATAATATTGTCTTATTCAGAATAAGGTCAATAATTGTATTCGTCTGAAAGAAGAATGTCATATACACCTAAGAAGGCTTGAGGATGAGTTAATCATGGGATAATTTTCATTTTTGGGTGAACTTTTACTTAATTGTTTAATTACTGCTATGTTAAAGTATGTTAAAATTATAGTACAGCACTTTTGAGCATGAACAGAAAAATGGTAAAAAATGATATAAATACTGTTCGGTTTCTCTCACAAATCGATCATTTCGTGTCTTAGGACATTAATGTGTCGTCACGAGCCGCAGGGTTTAATTTGGATTTGTCTAAGCAAGTTTTATTTACTGTTACAGTAGAAGTTCCCATCCACTGCTATTATTTGACTGACAGACTGCAGCGGTTGCAGTTAAAAACCATAATTTGCATTCGACTGAAGAAACAAATTCACATCTATCCCTTTAACGTCATGGAGTTTTTGCCGCACTTTGCTACAGGACACATAATACACACACGGCAGTGGTCAACCAGAGAGCAAGCTTCAAGCAAGAAGCCACAAATCAAATTCCTCTTATTGTATTCGTCTGAAATAAGAATATCATACACCTAAGAAGGCTTGAGGGTGAGTTAATCATGGGATAATTTTCATTTTTGGGTGAACTTTTACTTTAATGTTCAATTACTGCCATGCTATAGTATGTTAAAATGATAGTACAGCACTTTTGAGCATGAACAGAGAAACTTCTTTACTTTTCCATTGTTCTCTATTCAGAAGATATTGAGTTTAAAGTGCATATTGGTTTAACATTTTTTTCGAGATGAATATATAACCTTGTACAAAACACCATATAAAAAGGTACTGCAGGGTTTAAAAATGTTCGATGAAGACTTACGGTGCACATTTTAAGTTTTGTGTTTGATTATTACATTTGCTAACTACCAAATCAGTCGTGATGAGAAACGGCTATATCACGTAACGTTAGTGTGGATGGATATTAACGCGCGTGACATACGCTTGATCAAAGTTTATTCGTTTCTGTTATTAGTAATCAATTAGGCCTACTCCTAGATGACCAATAGCTTTGCTATTGCCTGATTCATGATAATAATCTGTACAATATTGTGATCTGAGCACATGTCGTTACCTAACGTTATATCGATAAGCTAACACCGGTCTCTGTCCTGTTCTCCACTGCTTCTCCTCACACAACAGCTCAATTTGTCTCTTTTGACCGTTATTCTGTCTAATTCTGGCCTGTCCCTGCTCTCTTGACCCCATAGCAGGCTAATTGTATGGCTGTGATTAGTTATACGAGTATAAATAAGCATTTACAATTTCCTCAGCGTCCGAACTGTTATTGCGATCCATTGTTTTCCTATAGTTTATATTGATCTTGTTCCCTTCAGTGACGTCACGTCTGATTGCGCATTTTTCAGATGCGGATAAAACCAACCTGTTTGTTCCTCAATATCTTCATGTTTCACACTGAATGTTTCTTCAATCTTCATGTCTTCGGTCTCATCTTTAATAAACTCCATCTTTATGTCTTCACTCTCTTCCTCTTTAATGAACGCCATCTTTAAGAAGAGAATTAACAGAGTTAATGGTTTAAACAAAAACACTGAAAGCTAACACTATGATAAACAACACTTTATATGTAGGCATGTATGATCTACACTTGGTATTTTAATGAATTATAGATAATATTTAAATGATTACTCTTTGAAGAAAACATGATTAGTTTGTTAGTGTTTGTTCTCGTTTATGTTCACTGTTTGAGTAGCACGCGTCGTGATTCACTGAATCATTTCTCAAAGTGTTTGATTCAATTGACTCGGAGTTGAAAAGTTCGGTTTCTCCATCATTACTCGCTAGAGACTGAACTCGTGTAGTGTTCAGGATAAACTGATTTATGATATATATAGAGAGAAATAAGACGCAAGGTTTAACTTACTGTTTCTCATCAGTGGATGAGTTTTACTCACACAAATATCCTCCATTACAGTTAGATAAATACATTAAATAGTAAATTAACTCATTTCACATCGCTTGTTAAAAAAACAAATATATAATTCATTGAACTGTTTCTATAGATTTAGACAGATCAAATTCTTAAAACAAACCTTTATTCAGCAGAATCACAGCAAATGTAGGAGTTCGGCGCAGTCTTATGACGTCATGTCGTCACTCCAAAATAAAAGTCCTGTTCCCACAGCAATGTCTAAAATCACAAAAGTGCATAGAAATCTAACTGTTTTACCAGATAATCTTTGTATTAAAATAAAAAGGTACAAATAAGATACAAACAAACATGTTAAAAAGGTTGTACAAGTTCATTCATGTGTCCATCTAAAATGAAACACAATTTTCTTTTTGAATTGTACATTAAGTATACATATAGAAAAAATGCAATAAAATAGGGGGCATACGGACATCACAAAAGAGTATAATAATTAAATCAACACAGTATTACATTTCGTGAATGTAAATTAAATTATAAATTTAAAGGTTCTTTACAACAAATTCAAGGATGTTAAACATTTCCGACACCTTTGATTTTAAATGTTTTGACATTTTCTTAAATTAAGTAAAAACTAAAATTGGGTTTACAGTGGATAATTCTGGCTTTGTAAAGATGAAATTTACTCAGAAGACAAAGCAGTAAAACAGTGCAATCAAGTATAACATCATTAGAATCAAAATCAGACAAGAAAATGATAGATTCAGTCATTTGTACTAGTTTGTTACAGCAGAAAAAAATGGTAACACTTTACTTGAAGGGGTGTGCATAAGACTGACATGACACCTTCATAATCATGACATGACACGACACGTGTCATGAATATGAAGGAGGGTTTATGAATGTTTATGACAACTGTCATTAAATGTCATTCGCTCAATTATGTCATTTTTAATGCAAAGAGGACATTGTTTGAGATGTCCGAGTTATGACAACTTGACATAAATCAATACATAACCTGTCAGTGTCTTTGTCATGACAATTTGACATCATTTAGCTTTATGGGTTTACATTACATTAAACTGTCATGTGTTTGGTTTTGACATTGGCTGTCATGAGCTCAAGTACAGTGGTACAAATTGAACTTGTCATTAAAATGTCATTAAGTGACAATACTCTGACAAATAATTTTATAACAGCGTCATGGGTTGCTCTTTCCTGCTCGCCTTCTCGTGACTCACAACTCAACTAAACATGTTTTTGACTCAGCCGAGAAAGCTCAAGCCTTTGCTGACTCTATCACAGTCAAGGACAACTCTGCACAGTCTGCATAAATGTTTTTAGCAGTCAGACTGTTTGGCAAGTCTTTTGACTTTTATGTGTTTGGTCATATCGTCTGCGGGGCCTTCATGAGTACTATATCATAGCTGGTGCAGATCAGTTTGATCTGTATATTTTTCTTTCATCTAACGTTATGTTAAGAGCACAATACGTGACAGGGCATTCTTAGTGTTTATTGATTTGATGACTAACTTGTATTTTTCTTCATATGTAACAGGGATTTGAGGTGCAGTTCATTCTCAGGTATTTTCCTATTTTTTGCTTTGTTTTATTGGTTTTGTAATTTTGTAGTACTGCTACACTTTGTTACTTTTCAGCTCCACAGTATAATATGGGTTTTTTACGCCGCTTGGTTCGGGGAAGCGGCTTGGATGGGGTGGGAGGACGTAGTTTGTGTTTATTGTTTATTATTGTTCATCCTTCATTTTATCTGTGCGATTCTGCAGCTAAATTGATATATTTTGTAAAATGGCACATACAATAACTTCACCACAAGGAGGCGATATTACTTTAGCTAGCTGGAATGTGTGCGGCTTGAATAGTCAGGTGAAGCGAGCTAAAGTGTTCTCGTATTTACGCTCCATTTCAGCTGACATCATTTTCCTACAGGAGACGCACATTAAGCATGGTGAACAGAAGCGCCTAAGGCTACGTCTACACTAATCCGGATATATTTGAAAACTGAGTTTTCGTCTAAAAACGCTCCGCGTCCACACTATCATTTTCAAACATTTTCCAAAAGTTGCTCATCCACACTGAAACATATGAAAACGCTTACATCCCCCTACTGCGCATGAGTAAAGCTTCGACCTGCGTCATTCCCGCTATGCGTTTATTTACTTTCCGGCTCTGTGAAACTTTGAGGCAATGTCGAGGAAAGGCACTAAGTTTTTTAAATGGACCGACAGTGTGGTGGAGTTGTTGCTGTGAGTAACACAGGAGTATAAAGAGGCCAAAGCAAGCGAGAATGTAGACTGGGAGACGTGTCTTGGCTGAATTGGTCATATGACTGCATCACATGACTAAAAATGCGTCACCGTATTCAAAAGCCTCCGTTTTCACAGTCCACACTACGACGCGAAGACGGTGTTTTCAAATGTATCCGCTTTGGAGAGCGTTTTCCAAAAGCTATGTTTTCGTTGTCTTAAAACGCAGTCTCAGTGTGGACGGAAGGCCAAAACGGAGAGAAAAATATAAGTTTTTAAACGAAAACGTATTAGTGTGGACATGGCCTAAAATGTAATTGGATTTCCCATGTATTTCAATCTACTTTTTCATGTAGGGCCAGAAGGGGTTGCAATATTACTGCGTAATTTTGTTCTGTTCAAACATATTTCTACGTTAACAGATCCTAACGGTCGTTATATTCTTGTCACCTTAATCGCCTCTAAACATTTTACTTTTTTTAAATCTTTATGGCCCTAACTACGACGATCCTGCTTTTTTTCGTAAGGTATTTAATCTTCTACCTTCTCTTACCGATACTCACTTTATAGTTGGTGGCGACTTCAATTGCATGTTGGACCCCGTCTTGGGCAAATTTCCTGTTCGCTCAGATCCATCTTTTAACGCTATGTCAGTCATTAAACATCTTGCTGAGTCACTGGACATTGTTGATATATGGAGGCTACACCATCCCACCGCTAAGTTTATTGAGATCAATGACAAAGGTGATGTTTCCGACTCAGAGTTATGGGAAACTTTTAAAGTAGTGATGAGGGGACATATAATTTCCTATGAGTCAGCTGCAAAGAAACTCAGACATAAACGTTTAGCGGAAATACCAAATTGGAAAAATTATACAGGGATACTGCAGACTCAGATGTTTTAAATGATATTATGTCGCTTAAATATGAATATAATAAGATTACTTCAGATCAGGTGAATGAGATGTTGCTAAAAATTAAGCAGTAACATTTCGAGATAGGGGATAAACCAGATAAACTATTAGCGCGGCAATTGAGAGGTTCCTATGCTAGTAGATCAATTCATAGTATGGCTGACAAAGATGGTACAATATTGTGTAATCCAAAGGACATTAATAATCGCTTTATGGAATTCTATGCAGATTTGTATGAATCCAAGACTTCTGTATCATCAGAGACAATTGAAGACTTCCTTCATTCACTTCCCCTTCCAAACTTAAGTGAAGCTGATCTGGAAATGCTAAATGCCGACATTATTATTCAAGAGATACTGGATACATTTCATGCTTTCCCTAACTGGAAGGCTCCTGGCCCTGATGGCTTTTGTATTGAATTTTATAAGAGGTATGCAGGTAGAATAGCACCCCTTATGTTACGGATATTCAATCATTCTTTTTGTGAGCAGAAATTACCTCCTTCTCTTTACTTTGCCAATATTTCTTTACTTCTTAAGAAAGGCAAGGATGAGACCAACGTGTCTTCTTTTCGTCCAATTGCTCTTCTCAATACTGATTTAAAAGTGTTCACCCAAATTTTGGCAACTAGATTAAACAAATGTATTTCAACTATCATTCCCGCTGACCAAGTCGGCTTTGTCCCTAATAGATTTTCTTTTTTCAATGTCAGACGTTTTTTAAATATAATTTACTCTAAGCAAAAAAACTCACTTTAAATTGGCTATTATTGCATTAGATGCTGAGAAAGCTTTTGATCAAGTTGAATGGAATTACATTTTAACCACTATTAGAGAATTTAATTTAGGAGATAAGTTTTCTTCTTGGGTCAGTATGTTGTACCACCATCCATGCGCATCTGTTTTAACAAATATTGACAGATCGCCACAATTTGAATTGCACAGGGGCACACGACAGGGGTGTCCACTTTCACCCCTGTTGTTTGCCATCGCCATAGAACCTTTGGCAATTGCTATTAGACACCATCCGCAGATTCCACCTTTAAGCATAGGCCAGGTAGATCATGTTATATCTCTTTATGCCGATGACGTTCTTTTGTACGCTCTGTTCCCCCTCTGTTGGATTTATTAAATTCATTTAGCACCTTTTCAGGTTATTCTGTTAACTGGCAAAAAAAAAGCGAGTTCATGCCCATCAGCAATAAAATAGATCCAGTTTTCATGCAGAGTCTGCCTTTTAAACTGGCTTTGGACATGATAAAATACCTCGGTGTGGTCGTCCCCAAGAATCCAAAGGATTTAGTTAAATTTAATTTTTTTGTGATACTAGATAACTTGAAACAGGACATAGAAAGATGGACCAAAGTTTCGTCATGGCGACGTAACTAGTTACGTTGTGGCAACCGGAAAAGTGAAAGGTGCCTATACGTCGCCACAACGTAACTTTGTGACGTTGCCAGTAAGTAACTGCGACATCGTGGCAATGTCATGGCGACCTCGTAGATCTACAGTTGTGTGTTGGTAACCAGTCAACGCTGTGGCAACCGGAAAAGTGAAAGGTGCCTATACGTAGCCAAAACGTAACTTTGTGACGTTGCCAGTAAGTAACTGCAACATCATGGCAACCTTGTGGATCTATAGTCGTGTGTTATGGAAGGCCAAAAGGGCCAAAACGTGTGAAACTGATGTGTAAACACGTAATTATGCCTTAACGCGTCATTTACGTGTTAACACGTCATTTACTTGTTAATGCGAAATTAACAATTTCAATGACCGACACATCGGACACCATATTGGACCATGGAGCTTTAGCACCACCTACTGCTGAGGCACTCTAGCTCAAATGCACAAAACCAGCATAAAGGTTTGTAAATTGCAGTTTTAATGTGAAATATATTGTGAAGTGTTTTTTAACACTAGAACCGCCGGGGGTCGCTGTATACCTAAAACCGCCATGCGGGTAAATTTTACCCACATACATTAGACCCGTTTTTATATAGCTAAATAACATATTATTTCACTGTATTATGTCACTGTCTTCACAAAGAAGTGTCTAGAGTCATGAAATGATTATGTTTTGTCATCAACTATATTTTTGTCCTGTTGTTTTATGTTCAAGGCTTTTTTTATGCAGGCTACATTAATCACTTTTCATAACGGTCAAGTTAAACAAGTCTGCACTGACAACGAGAATTAGAAGGAAGTAAATACATATTTGGGTGGTGTAATATTATAATTAATCATATATTAAGATAACCCATGTTATTTAAATTGCTAAAATAGCCTATAGACAATAATGAACAATAATAATTCACCACACTGCATAGGATGTATGATGCGATGACAAATTCAAGCGCGCAGCTTCACCTTAATTATTTATATCCAAAGTTTATTGATTCTGTCTCTCTGTAACTATTAGCAATCCTGTCCTGAAGAACAGACTCAGTCTAATTTTTCTCAGGTCTCTGGATCGCTGTCAGATGCTGAGCCGACCCAGGACTCGTCACTGATTTCATCAGACTCTCATTCATTCACGGCATTTAGGGCTTCTACCCCTTCGGCATCCATAAATTGCCGACTTTTACTCCATTGTGACTTTATTTATGAAACCGATGACCGCTAATTCAGTGAGTGAAGAAGTTGCCTAGCAATGTACAATGTTTAAACATAAGGGGACGCGAAAATGACAGCGCGGAAATACAGGCGTTATATAGCGGGTAAATTTGACCCGCGCGGCACTTATAGGTATAAATGCTTCGTTTTTTGATCTGGTTTTATCTAAGCAATTTTTAACACCAAGGGATTGTAAATTACACAATTTCAGTAAAAGTCAATGAGTGGAAGACTTGAATGTTTTATTGAAAACCTGTTATGTACATTTGAAAAACAGCCGCGGGTAAAATTTACCCCGTGGCGGTTCTAGTGTTAAAGGTACAATATGTAAAATTTTTGCAGTAAAATATCCAAAAACCACTAGGCTAGTGTTATATATTTTGTCCAGCTGATTACTAACAATATCTCTAATGTTTTCAACTACTTGTAAATCATGAGAAAATTCCCATTCTAAACCGGACACGGGGCAGTGCAGTCGCCTGTCAATGACGTGAGTTACCTTTGTTACCGCCTTTACTGACGTAGAAACCACATGACAACAGTGCCGTGGACAAATGCGGAAGTAGCGTCTAGCGTCCAGCAAACCACTAGCTTGCTTCAAGCAGTTCCTTATTTACTTCTTGCACGTTTTATGGTGGATTGTGTTACTTATATATGGAACATAATTACTGTTTACCATCTGCCGCTGGTTCTGTCGACAAGGACAGCTCCTGTAAACTCATGACCGGAAAAGCGGAAGCGGCGACTGTGTCATAATAAAAGTTCCGCTGCTCATGAGGCGTGTGTTGATCAATCGCTACATAAATACAGTATAACTACAAATCAAGTATTTTTTTAATGGGCCTATTTATTTAGAGGTTAACTATAATTGTGAAAATGGCCATGGCTTTCAGGGGTTGAACAATCACAATAGAAATTGTGTAAGGATAATTAATTGTGTGAAATAATTAAATAAAACAGTATTTACATGTACACTTACACTTACACTGCAGCATATTTCTAAAGCCTAAACTGTTTACTGACATTAAAAAGTAAATCAATATTCTGTTTTTATAACTCAACCCCTATGCACTAATATTTGTTATCACCCTTATATCACCCTTAAGCACTATGAATCTGAGATAGCTTTGTGCATTATTCTGCAGTGTATTTCAAAGTTCAGTGCATTCATTTGGCTATGCCTTATAATCAGACACACTCAAGACATATGACACTTTTTTTTCAAGGGCTGTAACTGCTTTCAGTTGCTGAGGTGTGTGGGTGCATATATATATATATATATATATATATATATATATATATATATATATATATATATATATATATATGGGCCGACTGATTCAAGCTGATAGAAGAGCAACTTTGACTGAAATAACCACTCGTTACAACCGAGGTATGCAGCAAAGCATTTGTGAAGCCACAACACGCACAACCTTGAGGCGGATGGGCTACAACAGCAGAAGACCCCACGGGGTACCCTCATCTCCACTAAAAATAGGAAAAAGAGGCTACAATTTGCACGAGCTCACCAAAATTGGACAGTTGAAGACATTCAGATGGTAGAGTCAGAATTTGGCGTAAACAGAATGAGAACATGGATCCATCATGCCTTGTTATCACTGTGCAGGCTGGTGGTGGTGGTGTAATGGTGTGGGGGATGTTTTCTTGGTACACTTTAGGCCCCTTAGTGCCAATTGGGCATCGTTTAAATTAGGGCTGCACGATTAATTGCATGCGATTGTCATGCGTGTCTCATCAGTAAAGCCGGTTCTGTGATTAGCGGTAAATGTTCATCACCTGCTTTCAAATGGAGCAGCACTTAATATACAGAGCCGTAGTTCGCGGACAAGCTACGCAATATCGTGTTCATAATCGCAGATGAATCGCCTTCGATTATGAACACGATATTGCGTCCAGCGAGTCGAGCAGCATTGCCACACAGATTCTGATAGATGGTCAGTAATAATAAAACAGGCAGTGAGCCAAAGCTGTTGGCTATTAGGTAGTTGTGAATGCAGGTGCAAAGTAAATTATTATATCTGAGATAAACTAGTATAAGGATAATATTTCTGAGATAAACACACGTAAGTTGCCAAATTCATGGACACAGAGTCGTTCCCTGAATGAAAAATCTAGTTGAATTCTTGTTTTTTCATGTTTTTGAAAAAAAACACATTTTTCTGCTTTCAATTACTTTTTTGAGTGTCATCTCACTTTGTTTATCCCTTCTGAGTTCCTCTATCTCAGCAAGTCTGATTTCCAGATCTTGTAGTTTCTTCAGTACATCTGTGCATGTTTTCAAAGGACAAGTTGGTTCTGAAGCAGCAGGTTCTTTCACGAAAACAAGACATTTGAACACGGTGTAGCACAGCGTAGCACGGTTCAACTCTGCTCAACGCTGCTGCCTGTCTGCTGTCTGACCTACGCTCGGAGCTTCATGGAGTTTATCCTAAATCCTTCTCTTTATTCCTATTCACATAATATAACTTTCTTATTTTCACTAGATTACTTAACCTATTGCATAGTATTACTAAACGGAACGATTTATTACTAGCAATCCACCAGCGTAATCACCTAGTGTTAGCCATAGCCCGCTAGCCTGCTAGCTACCGTCTACTTTCTTTTTTCCTTTAAACCAACCTTCCTTGTCGATTGAATGGCGGATTTATCCGATGTATGTTATTCTGATCTGTCCTCGCCAGATCGGGAAGCTGTGGAGACGTTGCTGCCCGGCATTCATCGATCCACTGCGAGTCCACCATAGTCACATGTTTGCCGGGGGCCAGAGCACCTGACATCAAAGCAAATTTAAAAGTGCTGGCTAATGCTAAACGTAAATATTCTAAAAGCATTATCCACGTCGGCACAAATGATGTTCGACTTCGCCAGTCGGAGATCACTAAAATTAACATTAAAGAGGTGTGTGAACTCGCAAATTCAATGTCAGCAAAAGTAATTTGTTCTGGCCCTCTTCCTGTTCGTCGGAGTGATGAGATAGTTAGCAGGTTATCATCACTCAATGGCTGGCTGTCTAAGAGGTGTGCGCAGAATAATATAGGTTTCATAGACAATTGGAAAAGCTTTTGGGGCAGACCTGATCTGTTGAAAAGAGATGGTATTCATCCCTCCCGGGATGGTGCTGCTCTTCTATCTAGAAATTCGCGTCCTGCGATCAGGACGCAGACAAACTGGCTAAACCGACCGTCTGCTAGCCGCCTCATGTCACAGAACTCAGATAATTATCAGCACATAGAAACTCTTTCACCTAGATATTATCACAGAGACTGTGTCTGTACCTCGAACTAGTAAATACAAAAAACTTCCAAAACCTTTTAAGGGTAAAAATTTAATTGATGCTCAAAAAATGAAAATCACAGATAAATCAGATAAACAAATGATAAAGCTTGGGT
This sequence comes from Chanodichthys erythropterus, assembly GCF_024489055.1. Classification (NCBI taxonomy): domain Eukaryota; kingdom Metazoa; phylum Chordata; class Actinopteri; order Cypriniformes; family Xenocyprididae; genus Chanodichthys; species Chanodichthys erythropterus. The sequence continues at coordinate 61,854 of NW_027125668.1, forward strand.
TACTGAATATTAGATCTATTTCTTCAAAAGCACTTACTGTAAATGAAATTATCACAGACAATAAACTAGACTTGCTGTGTTTGACAGAAACCTGGCTAAAACCAGACGATTACATTACTTTAAATGAATCTAGTCCTCAAGGTTATGATTATTGACACAATCCTCGACAGAAAGGCAAAGGGGGAGGTGTTGCTGTAATTTATAGTAATATATTCAGAATCACTCAAAAGAATTTCAAATATAATTCCTTTGAAGTGATGGTGCTTTATGTAACATTATGTAAGTTGACATTTGTGCTGGCTACTGTATACAGGCCACCAGGGCACCATACTGACTTTATCAAAGAATTTGCTGATTTTCTATCAGAGTTAGTACTGGCTGCGGATAAAGTCCTTGTTGTTGGTGATTTTAATATCCATGTAGATAATAATAAAGACGCATTTGGATTGGCATTTAGACAACACGTGTCAGGACCCACTCATTGTCGTAATCATACCCTAGATCTAATACTGTCGCATGGAATTGATATTGATGCTGTTAAAATTCTACAGCAGAGCGATGATATATCAGATCATTATCTAGTCTTGTGTATAATACAATTAGCCAAGGCTGCAAAACCACCACCCAGCCATAAATATTGTAGAACCATCACGTCTACCACTAAAGATTGCTTTATAAATAATCTCCCCGAACAGTTTCATCGCCTTAGTATACCTGACAACTTAGAAGAACTCGATGCTGCAACAGAAACTATTGGCTCTCTCTTTTCCAGCACATTAGATGCAGTCGCTCCTTTACGTCTAAAGAAGATTAAGGAAACTAATCCAACGCCGTGGTATGATGAGCACACTCGGGCTCTAAAACGAGCTGTTAGAAAAGCTGAACGTAGTTGGAAGAAAACAAAACTAGAAGTCTTTCGCCTTTCGTGGAAAGAAAAAATGATTGAGTACAGAACAGCTATAAGAAATGCTAGATCTACTTATTTTTCAAATCTCTTAATAGAAAACAAACATAATCCTAGGTATTTATTTGACACAGTGGCTAAATTAACTAGAAACAGAGATTCAACTGCTGACGTTTCCATAGAGCACAGCAGTAATGACTTTATGAACTTCTTTACTTGCAAGATTGATAATATTAGAGAGAAAATTAAAAACATGCAACCGTCTACAGTTTCGCTTCAGACAGTGCACTGTAGTGTCCCTGAGGTAAAACTAGAAGCATTTGCCACTATAGGAGAGGAAGAATTATCTAAACTTATCAAATCATCAAAATCAACAACATGTATGTTAGACCCAATGCCGACTAAACTACTGAAAGAAATGCTTCCAGAGGTCGTAGGTCCACTTCTTGATATAATTAATTCATCTTTAACACTAGGATATGTGCCAAAAACCTTTAAGCAGGCTATTATTAAACCTCTTGTTAAAAAACCTCAACTAGATCCGAGAGATTTAGTAAATTACAGGCCAATCTCGAATCTACCTTTTCTGTCAAAGATACTAGAAAAGGCAGTTTCAACACAACTGTGTTCCTTTTTAGAAAGAAATGGAATCTGTGAGGATTTCCAGTCAGGATTTAGACCATACCATAGTACTGAGACTGCTCTCGTTAGAGTTACAAACGATCTACTCTTATCATCCGATCGTGGCTGTATTTCTCTATTAATGTTATTAGATCTCAGTGCTGCTTTTGACACTATCGATCATAACATTCTTTTAAAAAGACTTGTAAACTATATTGGCATTAGTGGAATTGCTTTGGCATGGTTCAAATCGTACTTATCTGACCATTATTAGTCTGTAGTAGTTAATGAAGAGATGTTGTATCGATCACAGGTTAAATATGGAGTACCACAAGGCTCAGTACTAGGACCATTGCTTTTCACTCTGTACATGCTGCCCTTAGGAGAGATAATTAGGAAGCATGGTGTTAGTTTTCACTGCTACGCTGACGATACTCAGCTCTATATTTCCTCACGCCCTGACAAAACCTACAAATTCACAAAACTAACAGAATGCATAGCTGACATTAAAAACTGGATGACAAGAAATTTCTTATTATTAAATTCAGAAAAAACTGATATCCTAATCTTTGGACGAAAAACTTCCTCACGAAAAAACCTTGAATACTCTCTATCACTTGACGGGTGCTCCATTAAATCTTCGTCCTCAGTTAGGAACCTGGGTGTGCTCTTTGATACCAATCTTTCATTTGAAAGTCATGTTTCTAGTATCTGTAAAACCGCCTTCTTCCATCTAAAAAATATATCTAAATTACGACATATGCTCTCAATGACAAATGCGGAACAGTTGGTTCATGCATTCATGACCTCAAGACTAGATTATTGTAACGCTCTACTGGGTGGTTGTTCTGCTCGGCTTTTAAACAAACTACAGTTGGTCCAAAATGCGGCAGCTAGAGTTCTTACTAGAACCAGAAAGTATGACCATATTAGCCCAGTTCTGTCAACATTACATTGGCTCCCTATTAAACATCGTATAGATTTTAAAATCTTGCTACTTACTTATAAAGCTCTAAATGGTTTAGCTCCCCAGTACCTAAGTGAGCTCTTAATGCATTATAGTCCTTCACGTTTATTGCGATCTCAGAATTCAGGCCAGTTGATAATACCCAGAATATCAAAATCAACTGAAGGCGGCAGATCCTTTTCCTATTTAGCACCTAAACTCTGGAACAATCTTCCTGGCTTTATTCGGGAAGCAGACACACTCTGTCAGTTTAAATCTAGACTAAAAACACATCTCTTTGCTCTTGCATGCACATAACACATTATCAATACATTAACATTTTTCAAATCCGTTAAAGGATTGTTACGCTGCAATAATTAGGTCGGCCGGAACCGAGAACATTTCCTATAACACTAGATATACCTGTACATCAGAATAAGAATGGCATCTACGCTAATATCTGTCCCTCTGCTTATCCTGAGGTTTGCCGGGTGCTGGATTCAGGCCGTATCCAGATCAGATGGAGAACATGTGTCTGGACCTGACTACAACGTAGCCCAGGAGACAATGGGCCCACAGATCCAGTTCTGGCTGCATCTATAATTCAGATTTTTAATCCCTGTATCCGCTTACATATATTTATATATAATCCATTTTTAATCTCTATAATAAAAATGTATAATTCAGATTTTGATCTCCATATCCATTTACATATATTATATATATCTTCCAAGAGGTTTTTTCCCTCCTAGGACTTTTTTTGGGTTTTTCTCCTAGGGGTTTTTTTCCTCCCTGGGAGTCAGCCGACATTGGCTTAATGTAGCACCATCTTGTATATGTTACATATTACCACGCTTGTTTGTACAGCTTATTTTTAATCACTTCCCTTTTTTCTGTGCTTCTAATATGTAAAGCTGCTTTGAACAATTACCAATTGTAAAAGCGCTATATAAATAAATTTGACTTGACTTGACTTGACATTTGTACAGAAGCAGAAAAACTGCTACTCTGAACTTCATTCTTAATGCTTTAGCTAAAGCGTGTTGGAGATGTGTGTGCTGTATCTGTATGTTCAGAACGTTACAAATCGAATGCTTTAATGCCATAATCTTCAGTAATGCTCACATGATTAACAATTTAGCCAATGACCGACAAAACAGCCTACAGCATATGACTGTTTCTCAAAAAATATTGTTGTGCTGGCTTAATGTTTTACAAATGTATGCAATGTTGACAGATTAAAGTTGTGTTTTCTTTGGCAGCTTTAATCTTACAAAACACTGAACTTTGGGCTTAATAACAGCACAAACTATCCAGTACTAGTCATGCATTCCTCTATGTTTGCAACATGTTTTTTTCTGCATTCACTGTAGTTTGGATTCTGAGAGCCACACAGTGACGAAACGCGGCTGTTTGAGATCCTGCTGTGCTTATTCCATTAATTCATGTATCATATCATACAAGGTATAAATAATTTAAATAAACATATCAAATACTAGAACATGTGTATGATGTAGTATTTTAGTTGATTTACTCTTGCCAAGCTCTGATTTCTGAGACACACACACAGAGGAAACAGCAACGCAGCTATTTGATTTGTGCTCAATTCATTCAAAGATCTCATTCATTATTGCAGTGACCCTACAGGTTTGTGTATAATACTGTGTTTTCCCCTGGCTCTCCTGAAATCCAGCGAACACGAGGAGTGACAGTGTCAATGTAACCGGCTTGTCACCGACTGCTGTTGCGTTTCTCTCTGCATTGTGTCTGATAAATGCAATTTCTACTTCTGAAGTGCTTCTTTTTATACAGAACACTGATTTCTCACATAATGCAGTGAAGCAGCCCATGTATAGAGTGAATTATCAACCATCGATATCAACCAATTCAGCAATAAATGATTAATAAGAGTAATGTTATGAAAATATAATTTCTGATGGAATTCCATTCATGAACACTTGTTAAGTCAAATGAATTACATTTTATCATGAACTGAGACAGTTTTATCTTTAACATCTTTATTGTTTTTGTCTTAAGAAAAGAACAATAGATAAAAATAAGATAATATTGAAATCTTATGGAATTCCTTTTAAAATTGTTTATTTGAATATGCATGTCATTTGACATAAGTGTTAAGCTGGGCTAGAGTTTAAAGTTAGATGAATGAAATTATGTTAAAGTCTATGAAAATGCATAAGCCCTGAATGCCTAAGAGTCTGTCTGTCTCATTCAAAGTCAGCTAAATGCTGCTATCTAAACTTATGAGGTAAAAAGCTATTTATAGTAGAGCACAATGCTCCAAAAGAAAATCATATAGGGATGTTAAAAGAAATGAGTGCCATTTGAGGGCAATTTGTTGTTAAATTTGACAAAGTAAAACTCAATGAATTTAAAGAGGTCTTTAAATACAGACCTTGACTGATAGAAGTGACATTTTTGACTAGTAATGACCAGTAACTTTTTTTCCAATCATTAGTCTCCACCATGATACAGGGCCGATGGCTCCGGTCACAGATGTAGCAGAACATCACACTGAATGGACGATTGTGAGAACTAAATTCACTAAGTATAATCTCAGCACTGATATGTTGCTGCTTTGAAGATGTCTAATGGATTTTAGTGATTAAATATTGCTGTTATTATCCTGTCTCCCTGTTTGAACATTATCATCATGAATACACCTTTCCTAAGTTCCAGAAAACACCTGATACTGTTGAAGAAAACTGTCAGAGATTTCATGATGGGAAAGAGCGGTAACCAGTGTGCATGAGGTGATTTCTCAATGACGGGTAAGATCCTCTTTGGCCAGACAGGGGACAACCTAAGGCAGGGGGTTACCGCCACCACTGGGCATCTACCCTGATTAGGGTGACCACCCGTCCCGCTTTGCATTGTACCGCACAGCAATTTAACTCTTTGTTCCGCACGTCGCATATTGAGAAAATGTCCCGCATTTTCTTCAGTCTGTTCCGACGAGCATACAGCAGCCTGCTGGAGCAATTGTGTAGTGATCATGTTCTCCAACAGAGGGGCTATGCAGCTACACTTGGTCGCGCGTGTACGCGCCGCTACTTCATGAGGAACGTAATCTGGATCTGGACCTGAGCAAAGCGCCATTATCGTCAATTATCAAAATAAACATCGTTATCAGTTTCAAGGTTAGCAACATACTAACTATTCAAACTGTTTGTATGTTTTATAACAGGGCCTCAACAGGGTGCGAGATTGTTTTGCACAATTTTAAACGTCCAAAAAAGTTCTGCAGTCAATTTCCTCTTAACTACATGGTGAAGGTACACTCAGATATGAATAAATAAAAAATAAAATAAAATAATACACATACTTTGTGCTTAAAATAATTCTAAAATGCAAAATAATAGTTAAAATTAGTTAAAAGTTAAAACAGTTGTAGCCTAATTTCTGTACAGTAGCTAAAAACAGCATGTGAAAATTAAAATATTAAATTCAATAATGTTAAAACATATTTGTTAAATATTTATCTTCTTATAGGCCTATTTATGTTTTATTTTTGAAATGTAATATGTTTTTGTAAAGTCACACGAATGTTAGGCTATAACAGTATTGTTTAGAACTGCTTTCACAGTGGTTACTATTAATCGTGTAAAAGTTTTTTTGGTTGTATTTAAACCAGAGCAAAAATTCCTAATAATAAAACTAAATCATAATTATTCATGTAATAATAGCCTATAAGGAACCCACAACAATTAAAAACAAAAACATTAAAAAATGTATTGTCCCTGTTTTTTAAATAGATAGTAACAAATGAGATTTTTGTTCACCTAAAATAGGAAATGTCCCCAGTTTTCATTTCAGAAATCTGGTCACCTAATTCAAAAATAGTTATCTGCATGATGCCAATGATATTTAATTTAAATGACATGTAAAATAAAGACATGTTATGTTACATTGTGATGTAATGGTGTTTTCTGGAAGGGACTAAAAAACAAAGTATTTTTATCAGCTGAAAGGCAGAATACAAATGTTGTTATTAAGTCCATGGCCGCCGTCAACCCCTGACCCGCCATGGCCGCCCACGACCCCTGACCCTGACCCTGGCCCCTGACACCGGACCCGGTCTGGGCTCAGAGACTTGTCCTGGAGACCTCCGGTGATGTCCGTCCCTCTCCCTGCACTGGCGTGAGGTCTCCAGGACGCCCAACCCCCCTCTCAGTTGTTACATCTATGGCGCGAGGTCGCACCTACCGGGAGGGGGAGGTACTGTCATATATCCCGTGTGTCCCGGACTCCATTTCCCACAATCCTCCTGTTCTCCACACCTGCACTCACTTCCCTCACCATCTCCCCATCATCACAGATCATCTTCACCTGGACCTCCTCGTCAGCACTAATGTCTTTTCTAATGTTAATGTTACCTATGTTTGGATGTTGTCTCTTTCGTTGTACCAATAAAACCTGTTTGCTGGTGGAAGTCCGTGAATCCTTCGTCTCTACAACAGCTAAACATAACAATGTCTTTATATTACACACCATATGCGCTGCTTTCATTGACGCTCTCTCTTTCTCGGAGATCGCGCTGCCCCCTTTGTTACAGAACACATGCAACTTTCATCCCTCAAAATAGCCATATTTGAGAACTCAAACCATTTGTATCTCTAGATATAGATGTAGGTCATTTAACATTTCTATCATAAAACAATTGGCTGATATTAAATAATTAGCAACCTCATCTCACCTCGCTCTCTTCAATGCTAAACTGGTGGAATACATGCTCTACGGAATACATGCTCTATGGAATACATGCTCTACGGTAAGCCCGCCTGCTTTGATTTGATTGGCCATCTCAGTCATTTTGACACTGATGAGCGCTGTTAGACCACTGAGGCAGACCAGCAAAAAAACAAAAATACCTTGTAAACCGTTTGTCATCCTAACATCAAACAGAGACGTACGTAACTTATGTGGTATAGGCTATTATTTACTTTTACGGTGCTGGCCAGATGACATTTTTCAAAAAATGCCTTTGAACTAAGTGCCTAAGCCAAATATTGTGTCCAAGACAGATGATAAGGGGCAGCCAGTGAATTTGGGTCTTTAAACTGCTCCTTCAACTACACATTCAAAAACACTCAGTCGAGCTCTCTTACATTCACTGTCTGTTTAGGCTTGCTTAGTACCAATCTACAGAACCTCTGTACAAATCACCATGGTACACATTATGCTATCATTAACTTATTTAATATTTAGTACATATGCATGAGGTGTGAAACAAGAAGGACATAACCTTTCAAAAATTAAAAAACATGCAAATATCACGGTTGCTGCAGTTTTTGCAGTACTCTGTGGCTGGCTTGTCAATAGTGCGGTATTGCAATATTGCAGTTATTGTGAGAGCCGTAATCTTTTGAGTTAAATAGAAACTGTTCCATAATTCCTGGGGGGTGGGATGGTGGAGTGGTTAACCACCAAACCGTGTAATTTGTTGCTTCTTCACCACAGTAAGAAACAATCCCATACCATCACACCCAAACTCTCCCATCATCTGAGTTTAAAAATAAATCACTAGTATTCGCTGGGTCACATGACCACAAATGATAAGATTACTTCCTCTCAGTGACCATTGCATGTACCCTTCACTAATAGGCCCTTAGTAAAGGGATTCAGTTTTTCACTTTTGTTTGAAACACTAATGGCGTCCTTTTCTCAAAGTGCCCTTCAAGGGCTCAAATATGCCATTTGGAATTTGCCCTTGAATATGCGCCTAATAGCGAACCTTTATCGAGGTTAATGTCAGAGAGAGCGGCTATGTCAGACAGATAATCCTCTTCATGTTAAATTATTGCGATGCGTCTGCACATAGGTAATTCTTCAGGTTTTAAGCTTTGGATATTATTTTTGTCAAAATGAAACGTTGGTTAACAACGCAGGAAGGCCAGCGGAGGGGAGCTGAGACGCACCATCATCATGCCTTTGCAGTATGATGCAGGAGCAGCACGTGCTATTGTGCTTTCACAGATGCCAGGTTTGCAGTGCGCAACTGATCTGAGGCTGTTTAACACAAACACAACATTTACTTATTTTTATTTTAAATCCAAATGTTGTTACTGAACATGGCTTGTCAGCATTGTGATTCTCTTTGTATACTCTATATTTCATAGATGTCACGTTTAAATGTTTTATTAAATTCATTACTTTATATTTATGTAAACAGGGTTCCCACTCTAAGCCAAATGTCAAATTCCCTGACTTTTCCTTGACTTTCACAAACTAAAAAGCTGTATTTCCATGACCTATAATGAATGGACTGAGCAGATGAAAAACAGCCACAAACAGTATTTTTCAAACTTTATTTACTTATTCACAGTTGTTTTATTACAAATCTAACTTAAACACATACACACTACTTTTTTTCTTTTATTTGTTAAATGGACTGATACTATTCTACAGAAATTAATTGTTTTCAGAGGTTAAACACAAGGCTTTTGTTTGTGATCAAGTTCATTCTTCACATTTAGTTTTGCAGACCGTGTTAGACTGTTTGACTGAGCAATCAATGTAAGATTGCCTACACTTTGTGCCTTTAATGCAAGGTCATCAGCAGATTGCTCCATAGCTGAGGCATCCTCCTGGAGGTCTGTTCTCCTTTTCTTCAGCTCATCAATCTCATCAGAGTTTTCCTTTTCACGTTTAGTTTTTCTGCTCCTTGAGTTATCAATTCCCCCTACTGACCTAAAATGACCCACACTTTCCCTCATGTTTTCAACCTTGACTGAAAAACTTCGCTCTACGGAATTTCCATGCAAGAGCATTAGGAGGAGTGCCACAACATTCCACAGTGTTTCGTACACCTTTTCTCTTGCTTTTTTATAGAATAGGGTATCTACCTGACCTGTGACAGGATTGAAGTCAGTGAAATCTGCCCTTCTCTTCAGCAATCTTATTGATGAACTTCCTGTACTGTTTGAGAATATCAATCGCACTCATTTTCTTCTACTTGTTTGGTCTCAGTGAGCAGTTTGAGGATGTTTTTCAACTTGTTGATGCATGATGAATCTTTATTGCTTGCCATCCTCCCCTGGATCATGCTGCACACAAGTGGAAATTTTTCTTGTGATTTCCCTGCAAGTGTCAGTAAGCACTTTCTGCAAACCATCCTGAACTCCAGCACTCTCTTCTCACTAATCTTCTGTGATGACACCAGTTCCTTCAGCATTTTGTCTGCAGAAAACCCTCACATGAATTTTAGTTGCATGAATGAGATTGTTTTTGTCTGTGCCATCTATTGACATCAGTTTTAATACTGTGTTTGCATTAGCAATCATATCAGGCTTGATAAAATGATCCATAATTGACCTGTTTGATTAGGTTCCAGGATTTCCAGGATTAGGGAATTTGCCTGCCTCTATTGCATTCACATATTTAAGTTCGTCAATATATTGATCATTCCCTCTGTAATTGGGACATTCTCTACCCATCTTGTTTTAAAGAATTTGAGTGGCATAAGAGGAGATGTTTGTCCGACAGCTTTAGCATAAATTTAGCAACAAACTAAAATCCCTTATATTCCATGACTTGGACAAAAAATATAAAATTTCCTGACTTTCAATGTGTGGAATAGAAATTTTAAAATTCCACGACCCATGGGAACCCTGTATGAACTAATACTTTTAAATATATATATTATGTTGCTCACGCAAGTGGAAAAATATTAAAACATAAGCTTTATGTTTAAAGCCATGATTGGTAATGTGTTTGTAACGGCCCCTAATTTTATTTATTTATTTGCCAAACAACGGTAATTTTCTTTAAACCTGCCAGTTACGGAGACTGTCTGTGGAACTACTTCCCAGTGGTGTAAAGTATTTGAGTAAATGCAGTTAGTAACTGTACTTAAGTATCTTTTTGGCTACTTTGTATCAAGATATTAGCAACTTTTACTCTTTACCTGACACAAGTAAACAAGTAAATGTATGTTTTACTCCAATACTTACATTTTGCATGGCACCTAATATTTCTGCAGCAGTTTCTGCTATAAAAAAGGCATTGTAGGTATTATATCTTCTATGTTTGCCTTTACGCACACAAACTTGCCAACAAGGCTACTTTACATGAATGCAAGTGCATTAGCAGTTAGTTGTGAATCTCAGGTGTTTGATTTAGGAGATGAGGCAGATAAGGTATCTGTGCTTTTATTCAAGTATGATTTTCAGGTACTCTTTACACCTCTGCTCTTTCCAGAGTGACAATGTCTAAAACAGCTCTCTTTTGAGTGAATCCTCATGTGCTCCTTCAGGTTACCCATTAATCTGAAACTCTTACCACACTGATCACACATGAATGGCTTCTCTCCAGTGTGAATTTTCATGTGACAATAAAGTGACGATTTATGTGCGAAACTCTTTCCACACTGATCACATGTGTATGGCTTCTCTCCAGTGTGAATTCTCATGTGAAAATAAAGTGACAATTTATATGCAAAACTCTTTCCACACTGATCACATGTAAAAGGCTTCTCTCCAGTGTGAATATTCATGTGTTCCCTAAGGATCTGTTCCCGTGTAAAGCCATTCCCGCACAGAGTGCAGGTGTAAGGCTTTTCTCCAGTGTGAGTTCTCATGTGGTCTTTAAGGCCTCCTTTTTGACTGAAACTCTGTCCACATTGCTGGCAGGTGTAAGGCTTTTCTCCAGTGTGAATTCTCATGTGTCTTTCAAGGCTTCCTTTTACATTGAAACTCTTTCCACACTGTTGGCAGGCGAATGGGCTTTCTCCAGTGTGAATTCTCATGTGGACTACAAGGTGTCCTTTATGACTGAAACTCTTTCCACACTCTTGACAGGTGTAAGGCTTTTCTCCAGTGTGAATTCTCATGTGTCTTTCAAGGCTTCCTTTTACATTGAAACTCTTTCCACACTGTTGGCAGGCGAATGGGCTTTCTCCAGTGTGAATTCTCATGTGGACTACAAGGTGTCCTTTATGACTGAAACTCTTTCCACACTCTTGACAGGTATGACGCTTTTCTCCAGTGTGAATTCTCATGTGTGCTGTAAGGTTACCTTTCTCACTGAAACTCTTTCCACATTGTTGGCAGATGTAAGGCTTTTCTCCAGTGTGAATTTGCATGTGGTATTTAAGGCTTCCTTTTTGTTTGAAACTCTTTCCACACTCTTGACAGGTGTAAGGCTTTTCTCCTTTGTGAATTCTCAAGTGGATTTCAAGTTTTCCTTTTTCACTGAAACTCTGTCCACACTGTACGCAGGCGAACGGACTCTCTACATTGTGAATTTTCATGTGAACTTCAAGGTTTCCTTTTTGAATGTAACCCTTTCCACACAGTTGGCAGGTGTAAGGTTTTTCTCCAGTGTGAGTTCTCATGTGGACTTTAAGGCTTCCCTTTTGACTGAAGCTCTTTCCACATTGCCGGCAAGAAAAGGGTTTCTCTCCAGTGTGAATTCTCAAGTGGACTTGAAGGTTTTTATGTCGATCAAAACTCTTTCCACACTGTTGGCAGGTGAAATATCTTTTAGTTCCTGTCTTTTGAACTCTTTTTAGTGAGGAAGTCTTTTTAGCCAGCGTTGACCTTTCCCCAGTCATAAAATCATGTTTATCATAATGTTCTTTCTCTTCTTCCCTTTCATTAAGTTCATGGCTAGCCTCTCTCAGTGCTGTTAGGTCTAGAACAAAAATAGACAAAACAATTTAGACATTTAAAGCATCAAAACTGACAACATGTATGATCTATACCAGGGGTGTCCAAACCTGTTCCTGAAGAGCTACCATCCTGCAGATTTCAGGTCCAATTCCAATCAAACACACCTGAACCAGCTAATCAGGATTTTCAGGGTTCCTTGATAATTACAGCAGGTGTGTTGGAGCAGGGTTGGGACTGAAGTCTGCAAGACGGTAACTCTCCAGGAGCAGGGTTGGACACCCCTGATCTATACCATACCCTATGGATCAGGGATGGGCAGCTTTGGTCCTGGAGGACCTGCATAGTTCGGTTTTATCTCTATTTAAATACATGTGCCTGTAATTTTCAAGCAGTCCTCAAGAATAAGGGTTAAATATTGGGGTTGGGTTAAATTTTGCAGGTGTATTTGATCAAGGATGGAGCTAAACTCTTCAGAATAGTGTCCCTCCCGAACCAGAGTTGCCCATACCGTCTATAGATCTTATACTCAATACACCAGTGGTTTTCAAACCTGGTCCACAGGGACCCACCACTGCACATTTTGTATGTCTCCTGTATTTTTCACATCTGGTTAAGATCATCAGCTTGTTAGAGGAGAGCTGACATTGATAGAGAAATTTGCAGACTACTATTCCTGTTCACCAATAAGGCGAGAACCAGAACTGTTATAAACCTAAATATACTTGAATTAATTAAGTTAATTGAAAAGTCAACTATGCTATTAGTAATAGAAGATATTTGTCATTGTAATGATGTCAGACATAGCACACACTACTGCGGCACGGTTAGCGATCTCACTACAGCCGTTCCGAGCCTAATCTCTTCAAGCGGGCCAGGGCATGGTACGGAGCAATCACACTAGCCAAACAAACTAGACTTTGAGGGTCAAAAGTGCTCACAAGTGTGAGTACACCCTTAATTTTGGTTTAAGACACATTTTGAGAATAATTTGACACAAAACTTTCCACCATTGACAGAATTTTCCTGGTATACGGTAGGGGTGCTTTTACTTATCTGAATCAGTACAAAACCTCCTGATCAAAACACAGAAGCAGCAGCAGCAGGAAGAAGCGATAAAAGCTTTGATCAAGTACATGCAAACTAATGCAATCATCTGTGTTATTTTTCTTGACATATTGCATGTTCAGCTATTCATACAACAAAATCTTCTGGGGTCATTAAAGTTTTGTAATAATCAAAAATGCTGGTGATGGCTGGCAACTTAAAAAAAAAAAAAACAATTAAAAAATTAATACTTATGAGATGTGCTTTCCTTAGCACAAAACTTACATTTTACAGTTATACTGTTACTTGTAAATGTCCAATACTAGCAGAATCTGTCTAGTACTTTACATGTAACTCTCTAAGCTCTTGATTGCTTGAAATCTACTATGGAGCCGACCTGTAGTCAGTTGTCAGTTTTTTATAAAATAAACTATAAAAGGACTTTTTTAAATGCTTGAATATGTGCCACGCATCATGACCATAAACAATAATTAATCAGCTCCCATGATTACACATAAAACCTCAACATGATCTAAATCAGGGGTTTTCAGTAGGGATGTACACCAGTATTGGGCCGATACCAAGCTCATATACTTGTACACGTACTCGTAAAATACCCCCGATACCAAAGAGCGCTAGAGAGCAGCTCATGGTGTAGGACGTGTTTTCAATTAGCTCCATCACACTTGTTGAAATGAATAATTTAAAACTTTGTTGCTCTTGCTAAATTTGATCACTCAACATGATTAACATGCTGATGATAAATAAATCTAAAAAGACTGTCAAAAAGGCTCGTCCTCGTCAGCCGACACAGTGGAGGGCACTCTAGCAAGTTTATCAAAAGAATGTGCCTCTGAAGTCCAAGGTAACGGATTTAGAGGCCAGATATCATTGACAAATTATCAAGATAGCTGGTTTTTCTGAGGAACATCGAGAAGGGCAACCCCACACAATTTTGTCTCTGGCCTATTGCCTTCACTGATCGGGAGAAGATCATTTTCCGCGTGACAAAGGCTTGACCGAGCTCACCGCATTGGCCCCATTGTGAACAACAGACCGCAAGTTATGATTGCCAGGATACATCATGATACAATTAAGACTAAGATACTGCGGCTCGCCCGTAACCAAAGCCCCACTCTCTTTTGATGGGAGTCATATCAGTATCTTTCCGGACTTTCCAGCAGAGGTGTCTTCCCAACGCAAACTGCTTGACGGTCCACGGGAGAAACTAAAGCCCAGATTTTAGCTCGCCGACAGGTTTTGAGAAATCGCCGACAAATGCCCGAAATCACAGGCAAATCGGTGCTCGTTCACGCGAGTGACAATCACGCCAGTGTGAATGAGCAAAGACGCGATCTGAGAGAATCGCACTTGAACGGCAGCTCGCCGACACCCGTGAGATATTTGGCATGCTAAATATCTGGACCTGTCGGCGATTCAAAATCCTGCTGTGTGAAAAAGTGTTCACTGACTGGAAAACTACATCGGCGATGACCGACAGCCAATGAGAGAGCAAGATACAGAGCAGCGTAGGAGAGTTCGGGGAGGGAATTCTATCAAACGGAAACAAAACACAAACATTTGCTTGACCATCCGCAACAGCAGCACATTGAAAAGTTATTTATTTAGTCTCCAACTGTCTTTGCAGAACACACAATCCACAGTCTCTCCAAACATGTCCTCCTCCACATATTCTTCTTTTATTTATGTTGTTTTCTGCTTTTTGCAAATCAGCACACAGGCAATTCATATTTCAAGCTTTCCTTGCGGGCTACTATTTTTAATAATAATCCCACCGTGTGTCTCAATCAGCTCCCTAGTTCAGTAGCTTCAGGGCACTGATGAGGGTATCAGCCACATTCACTTTCATTATATACTGAATTCACTACCTAGGGAGCTAGGGAGCTGATTCTTGAAACGCAGGGCCAGTCTCACATGAGAACTCCGGTCTTGAACGCGTGATATCGCATTGTTTCCTTGTCACGTCTCACGTGTGTTTGGTTGTAGATACGTAGTTTGCGTGCCAGACAGAGTTGTCGGCGATTCTTCCTATTGTAAAGTCACACAGTGTGAAACCTTCTGTCTCCGATCCCAATCGTGCAGTTTGAACACAGCAACGACTGAATGCTGGCCAAGATAGTCATGCAGTGTGAAAAGAACAGTGACCCGACTACTTTTGAAAATCGTGCAGTCTGAACTCGGCTTAAGGGGCTAAAGGAATAAAATATGGCCTGTTGTACCCTGTACATCATGGTAGGACTTAATTCCTAGGCTGCTGACCGGCTCTGCATAATCCATACATTATATATATATATATATATATATATATATATACACACACACACATAAATATATATATATATATATATATATATATACACACACACACACACACACACACATATATATACATATATATATACATATATATATATACACACATACATACATACATATATACATACACATATATATACATATATATACATACATATATATACATACATATACATACATATATATACATACATATATATACATACATATACATACATATATATACATACATATATATACATACATATACATACACATATACATACATATACATACATACATATACATACATATACATACATACATATACATACATATACATACATACATATACATACATATATATACATACATATACATACATATATATACATACATATACATACATACATATACATACATACATATATATATACATACATATACATACATACATACATATACATACATACATATACATACATATATATATATACATATATATATATATACATACATACATATACATACATATATATATACATACATACATACATACATACATACATATATATATATATACATACATACATACATATATATATATATACATACATATACATACATTATATATATATATATGTGACTTATATTTAATAATAGCGCCTATTTTTACAATTAATTTAGATGTTTTTGAGAGATGCGAGCTCCAGGGCATCAGCGGCCATTCAGGGGCTTTCATGTAAGCGCAGAGAACAGCTTCATCTCGGGCAGTGCTTCGGGATTTACCACTGACACTTATAGTGGTTAAACATGAGACATAATTCAATTTGAGTACATATAAAACGGCAATCTTTGGTCTTATTAATCTATTATTTGTTCCACAGCAAGTCAAATTGTGCTATTGTGCTTATAAACCCAACCGCCAGATGTCAGCGTTATCTCAGAACGTAAACTGACACATAGCCGGAGAAGCGCTAGGTGCATCAATAGCGTTAAGCTCCCAGGTATACTCCGTGCGGACGGTGCTCGTGCAACAACGCAAGCAGGAAAGAAGAGTCCACTAAGTGACAATACGCACAGTACTGAGCACAATGTGCAGTCGAAGAAGAATGAGTAAAAAGAGCGATTCAAAAACAAGAAGAGTAAACTCAAGAGGCATGCTCTTCTTCCATCATTTTTGATTCCTGTTATCTTGGTGTATCTTCTGAACTATGTTACAATGGTGGATGCACTATTTTTCTTCTCCGATCCTGCCCGACGAATGTCCCATTGATGAAACAAGTCTGGTAAAGAGTATAGAAAAATTTGTATTGCGCATGTGTCGAACTCGGGTCATCTGCACGCATCCGCATCCGCATCCATTTAGTATACTTTGAAGGATGTGCGGACACGACAGGGCGCGGAAAGTGAAGTATACCCGGGGGCTTTAGCATCAGATTGACAAGAGTCAGTTGTTTGCAAAATAGGACCATGTTATATAATCCAAAACTCTGGAAACTCACTGAATCTGCCAATGCCATCCGCACTCCTGAGAGGTGTTTGATAGAATGTGATAAGTACTGGCACGTTTTTCTCTCAATAACAAAATAAACAGACAACAAAAAATGAAAGTGGTGGTAGCATAAAGAAAGCATCTGATCATAGCGATGTGGATATGTTCTCAACAAGCTCTGTTGTGATTTGGATCATGTGTCAAACTGCCAACGGCTGAAATCACGTGACTTTGGCGCTACGAACAGCAGATTCGACATACATTGATTCATTTATGCTCCGAAGCTTTCCTGAAGCAGTGGTTTGAAATCGGCCATCACTAAATAATAGGGATGTCCCGATCACGTTTTTTTGCCCTCGAGAAAAAAGAATAAAGAAGTATAAAAAAACAGATCCAGGAACAGTGCTTTTCAGGTTTTTCAGGTATTTGGTTTTCAAATAGTAATCAAATATAAAATATCACTGCATATTATCTTTACTGTATAAAATAAATAAAGATTAATCATTATTGAAGTTACAAAAACCATTCAGTCAAGAGCAGTGAGTAATTTTCTTGTTATTTTGTTGTTTGATTTAACATTAAATACAGCAGGCAGCAGGAATAGTTGTTTTCCCCTTTAAGACATGCACGATCCAGTACATATAGCCTACTGTTCCACATGCGCTGTCTTTCTCGGTTAATATACGTTCACTTAAGACATAACCGACTATGTTTGCTAGGATACCGGCGAGGACGGGTATGTTGACACACTTTTGTATGAATGTGGTCATTGTTGCCGAAGCGCAAGGCACGGAAAGAGAACTCAGTATTTGCGCGCTGACTGGAATAAGCGTGTGCGCGCTTCGGGATGAGCGCACAGAAATCTTCTCACAGCGTCGTGCGAGTTCTCTTTCGCGTCTTGTTCTTTAAGGTTTAAATCAGCAAGGCTTGGAAACGAGTTAGTTTAAATACAGACAGCAACGCAGCAACGTGTGTCAACACCCGGGTGATGACGGCGTAAATGACTGGACATTAGAGCAGACTGCACTCGTAGTTAACAGTTTACAAAGAGTGACTGTTTTGTCCACGCTTTCTGATTATCAAAGGTTGTAACGTTTTGCGCATCCATCGACTGAAACATACATTATCTGAACTCTGTCTGTATTCCACGTTGCTATTTTAAACAAACCATATTAACTATTGTGATGTTGGCCATGTGATACTTGGCCTCCCTGATCGGGAGGTACTGTCCGATTCCGATCGAGTCTGAAGCTACATTTTTTTTTGGCGCTACAAATATATTCTCGTCTTTCGCTTTATAATATTAATATTGAACCACTGTACTCACATGGACCAATTTAAATATGATTGTAGTACCTTTATGGATCTTGAGAGAGGAAGTGTCATTGCTCCCTATGCAGGCCTCACTGAGCCATCAGATTTCAACAACTAAAATATCTTCATTTGTGTTCTGAAGATTAATGAAGGTCTTGCGGGTGTGGGACGGCATGAGGCAGTAATTAATGACACAATTTTCATTTTTGGGTGAAATAACCGTTTAATTCCAGTTTTTATAAATCTGATATTTCTGATTTTACAAGCCACCAGTCCATTTGTTTTGAGATGTTTTTACTCAAATTCAGTTGCGCCAAACCTGCTGTAACTATAGCCATTGATTAGCTGGGAGAATAGTGAAATTGCACCCTCTAGTGGATGACTACCGCATTTGACAGTAAAATCGGGTGCTCGCACCCCCTAGGGGCCCCACAGGTAGAAAACCCCTGATCTAAGGGTGCTTTCACACCTGCGCTTGAGATGTGAAAGCAACCGACCCAGTTAACGGACCAACCAACCAAATTATATCATTTTCACAACGGAAAATATTATATAAAAATCAGTAATGTCTGATTCTGTGAGTGAGCACATTATTTACATTATCTGAAAGCCAACGCATCGCCTCTGGTGTGTAATTACACTTCTCCGTGCGAGAATGCTGTCCCGACGAAGTCTCAATTCCCTGCCTTCTGCTTTAATATAAAATTCAAATGGTCTCTCTCGACAGACACACGGACAACAGGTCGCCTACTAGACAGCGCTGGGAAATCCAGAGATGGAGAGAGAGAAAGAGCGCGGGTTTGAATTTGCCGCAGCAAATATGAATTAACTGCATGGGAGAGTTGACGAGTAAAGTGTTTGTGTGTGTCTCGACAGTTACAAATAAAGCTACAATAAACTCATGGAGCGAACTTTGTCAATCATTATTTTGATGGATGACGCAGAGAAAATTCTGACCAATAAGAGGACAGTTTTACTCCCATGTGACTTACTCCAACGCATTTTGGCACGCTTTGAAATTTTGCCATGTGAAAGCGAACCGAACCAAGAAAAAAAAGTAACATTGTAACAAATTTAGTCCCTGTTTCGGAACAAAACAAGCGATCCACAGGTGTGAAAACACCCCAAATTTCAAACAAATCCTGTGCCATGGTAACAGCGATCGAGATATCAAAAAAATCTGTTCGTAATTTTACATCAACAAAGTCTTGGGCTACATTCACACCATCAAACCAAATCTGATTTTTGTGCATATCTGATTGAAATCAGATTTAGCAAGTGTGAACTGCAAAATAAATAAATAAATCACATGAAATGCAATTCATACAAATCCATTTCAAGTTACAATCATGTGTGTGGTTTGAAATCCTATTCAAATCACATTTAAAAGCGTATGTAGTTACACACTATAGTAATGAGTTAATAATGCTTAATTATGAAATTAAACCAAACCTTAACCCCACTTTCTGTAGTAACCAAATGTAGTTAAAATTATCAGGAAAATTTAATTCTGAAGTGAACTAATCCTTTAAAAATTATTCAGTTCTTCTTTGAGTGATTACAATGTAATCGTCATCTTAAAATAAAGTAACAAAATAAATTGCCGTTTGTGTTTGACCAGTAGGTGGCACTGTTAGTTAATCGATGTGGTCAGTTTGCCTATATAACAATGACACACAGTTTGGTGTCAACATGCAAAACCATTGCAGAGTTACGGCTTCAGATCATTTTTGGTCATTTTGCAGTTACGTTTTTTGTTTCTCAAGGTACAATGGTACTGTAGAAAAAGCAAATTTCAGGGTTTTGTTTAATTATAGCACAACCATTTTTTTTATGTGTCCTCACAGTGAGCCCATACATACAGTGCGTCAAGCTTGGTAAAAATATCTCATTGCATTTAGGAGTTACACATAAATTCTATATTTATGAGCACATAACAATGACCCATGTCCGACAATGACCCATGTCCCTCATATGGGTTTCTGGGATGACAGCAGAATTTTCATTTTTGGGTCAACTTTCCCTTTAATGTTTATTCACACAAATCCAGTGCTGCTGATTTAATTTGTTAGTTTAACTGAACTTATTTCAGTTTGTATCAGAACTTTTACAGAACATTAAAATGATAACCATGATCATTTTGTCTCAACATGTAATTTTCACACCATTTCATCTATCAGCGCTTATTGATTTCCTGTACCACAAATGACAAGGTGAATATTTTCACTGGTTTCATCAAATATTATCAGTTCACTCTGTTCAAAATGTTTTACACACTTGTCCTGCTGACTTTCCCTCCATATGATGCACACACACACGTACACACATTAAATTATTATTTATAAAAAAAATTCTTTTGCTTGATTTAATGTTCAATTACTGCTGTTTATGTTCAGGTATGTTAAAATGTAAATAAAGCACGTTTGAGCATTAAGATGCTCAAAGTTTTTTGTTTTTCATTGTTCTCTATTCAGAAGTAGATGTTATGATAATAGTTGCACAAAATATCTTTTTATTTCTGTAGAGCTGGACATTTTAGGATCAATAAAACGATGAGAATAAAACCAACCTGTTTGTTCCTCAATATCTTCAGTCTTCATGTCTTCAGTCTCATCTTTAATAATTATCTTCATATCGTCAGTCTCCTCTTTAATAAACTCCATCTGTAAGAAAAGAATAACAAGAGTTAATAGTCTTAAATAACCTGTTAAAAACACTCAAAACTAACACTGTAAATTAAACACTTCATATTTAGAAGTTTATGATCTACATTTGGTATTTAAAGAATTATATATTATATTTAAATGATTACTTTTTGATGAAAACATGATAAGTTAGTTTGTTAGTGTTTGTTGGATTCTCGTTCATGTTTGAGCAGCACGAGTCGTGATTCACTGAATCATTTCTCTAAATATTTGATTCAATTGACTTGAGTTGAAAAGTTCATCATAACTCTCCAGAGACTGAATTCGTGTTCATGATAAACTGATTTTCATGATATATATAGAGAGAGAAACAGAGACGTAGTTTTACTGTTTCTCATCAGTGGATGAGTTTTACCTTACACAAATATCCTTTATTACAGTTAGATAAAAAAAAATCACAATGTTA